>NC_133232.1:36657182-36929682 GCF_040436345.1 Pagrus major
GACAAAGTTTTTTTTTGCCTTTTTATGTTGCATCTTTTAGACACCACGAGGGCAGACAAGGCGGGGTCCACGGTGGACAGGGTACTGTCTCACCTTACCTTCCTTGCTAAAAGGTATAATTTCAGTCGCTCTGTCTTTGGTCAAATGATAGGTATGAGCAACGGGTGAAAAAAAATAGAAGTTTTGATTTGCCATTTTAAAAGGGCACCTACGACTAAAATGGCAGGGACAATTGCTCCCTGTGCCCCTTCATGTCCACACTCTAGCAAGTCAAGTAAGCCAGGGCGAGGGATTTCCATCCTAGAATTTCAAATGAGATCAGAGAATGCTCCAATTATAAAGAGCGCTTTAGGGCACGAGGGTGGCAGCCGTGGTTTTGGTACTTGGCACTTTTAACTGCTGATAACAGCGTGATGTGCTTGTGCAGCGCCCTTTTCGAGGGCTTGTCCACAACAAAATGTAATTTGCATGAATCACTTTTCTCCTTTCACGTTCATCTCTTCAGCCCCACAGTCCTACACCAGCTGGAGTGAGTGACTCTGAACTTTTGTGCATAGTATGATATTTAAAACTCACACCCTTTGGAGAGGAAAGAAAACTCCATTTTCCGAGCTGTTAATTACTCTGAAATTACGTTCTGAGACAACACTTAATACACCAACATAAAAACTCATTAAAGGCCCGATCCATAATTACATTCAGGCGCCCTTATGTTGAAGCACTGTCAACCCACAACTGCCTTCGTTTATTAAGTGATTTATCAGATTGATGAAGCTATTTCGCTCTGATATTTATCACGCAATTACTTATCATGCAGTCATTTTTTGTAGGATGAAAGTATGCAGATGCTCAAAAGTTTTCTCAACATTTTAAGGCTACAGGCTATAGGCTATATTTATAATCTTGATTTTAAGGAAGACCAGTGCTCTTTCACAACTACTGTTTGTGTATCTCAAAGTCAGAGAGGACTGTGAATGCAAGCGAAAAACAAATTTTGGATTAAGCTGAAAACTCATCAGGGCCACCTGTAATCCACTGATATTCTCACCTCTCTTCTTTTCTGTGTGTTGTGTTGCTGACACTGTATAAAATCTGCCAACAATCCCATCTGTGTCAAGGATAAAAAGGAGAGGAGGGCTAAAAGCAGCCATTGAGGAACCCCCTAAAAAGAGCTTCTCCATCTGGATTTTAATTATTGCCGACTAGTTTGTGTCATTCAAACACCTGCGGAGATGTGAAGTGCTACAGCTTGGCCAGGAATAAACTAAATGGGATCCCCAAGAGGTTTGAAAATCTGTCCAAACTAATATTCAAAAGGTTTAAAGGGCATATTCAAATTCACATTCAGAGCATACTGACAGTATTATCCCATAAAACACAGCACAACATGGTGTGTTGACTATGCTTTTCACTCACTAGGCATTGATTTCTCTCATGCTGGCACGGAGCTCCATGTTGATATAAAAACATGTAAAAATATGTAAATAATATGAAAATATGGGAAAAATATCACTATTTTTGAAGCATTATTTAGATGCTTTGAAGTCAAAATACTGAAATGTATTCAAATGAATCTAATGAGACCTCCCGCGTTGGGCAAGAGAGCACTGACAAAGCTAACCAAGGTGACCCCTGTACAGATGGGATATCCTACAGGATCAGCAGGAGACTGCCCTAAGAATAGCAACTGGTTTCATGGTTCTGAAAACCACCGCAGGTTGCTTACCCTTTCAATTATTCAGATACTTTCTATATTAAATCAGTCCTCAGGTACTGGGAGACGTTGTTTGTTATGCACAGAATATCTTCTCTCCTCATGGCAGCCACAAAAAGCTCTTTATACAACCATCCCTCTTGGCAGTGCTGGTCAAAGGCTGCAGCCTCCCATGAGCACTAGACTCCTTTGACCCACATTGCTTTTCAAAAGATTTACCTAGAGCCACGCACCATAGCTACCACAGGGAAGGGTTAGAGGAGTAAAATGGACACAATTATGGCAGACATCAAAGAGGCTAGTTCAAACACCTAAGCACACAGATGGTTTGTTCATTTGTAGTCTCCTTTTGGATGGAAATTTACATAAAATTGACTCTGCTGTTTTGACAGACTTAAGAGGCGCTGTGAGGTGTCTTGAAAATTGAAGTGCAGTTACAAAATGCTGAACAGCCTCTTTTAAGGAGAACAACACTGACAATTAAAGGTCTCATGTACCTAAATACATTTCCATAAGACTGGAGGTCACAACAGTCAAGGTTAAGTTATTATATTGTACCTTCACACCAGTGACTGACTGAAATGTGTCGTTTTATTTTCTTAAAGGGTACCGTTAGTACAACTGCATGAGTGACAACGTAGATTACAGCCTTTCTTTGCTCCAGAGGAAGCTGCATGTAATCTGATACATCGGCTCCAGTGATGTCTGTCAGTGGCTAAGTTGCATTGTGGGTAATGTAGGAGCCAGGTTTGGAAAAGGAAGAAGAATACGATATCTCTGGTTTTGCTGTCCATAATGAGTCAGTGTTACAGGAGTGCAATGCCAGACCAGTGGACTGCTTTTCAAAAGCTGGGGCCTACATTACCCACAATGCAACTTCTTCAACTGGAGGAAACTGATCAGATTACATTGATCTTACTCTGACAGAAAGCTTTACACTGCTTCTTTTACATATGTGGTAGTACTCCCCCAGACACACTTTAAGGCTTTGAACTCTGCCAGTGCCTACATTGGTATTTTTGCTTATTGTGATGTGATTTGTTGTTTCATCAAATGCTTCATATTTCTGAAATCTTAAACCTAAACTAAAACGTTATGTAAGTTAACAAACACAGATAAACTTGAAATGTCATAAAATAAAAAAATATTAAAATCAGGCATGTTTTCTCATCAACTCTTCCAAAATACGAAGACAAAATATATTAATCCAAGAGATTTATGAAAGGCGTTTTTTTTTATAATTTCCTCTGCAATTGAAATATTCCCCAGTGCCTACATTGATATTATTGCTTATTGTGATGGCATTTATTGGAGTATCTTCAAATGCTCAACATGCTCATAACTACAAAATGCAGCATGCTCAAAACTACCTACTCTGACTATTTGTCTTCATCACTATTGCACGTCACATCACGTAATAACGTCATTAAGTGCAAACAACATGATATGACAGAAGCGTACTGCTGCAACCAACTATTATGTTGGTTTTTTTTTAATTTCGATTTATTTCACCAGGAACGTGTCAAACACAAAAAAAGGTTTGTTTGTTGGAGTCACCCTTTAATTAGATATGTTTTAAAGCTCATCGTCATCCTTACCTGTGAGAGTTCGCTGGCATCTATTTGACCATTGTTATCTGCATCAAAGCGTTTGAACATCATATCCACCAGTTGCTTCCTGGCAGCCATGTTGTCCTTGTGGGCTCCATGGATGTTAGACCCCATGTATCGTTTGTCGTGCAAATCCAGAATCTTGGTTTTCAGCCGACGGTAGTCACTCAGTCTGCAGTTATCATCTGGGAATGAAAAGAAAAGGGAGAAGCAGGATGTTAGGAGGGGGAGAGAATATTTCCCACTGTGAGAGCGGGGAGGAGAGTGTGTTTTCGCTTTGTTTGGCTGAATAAAAACATAATCTAAATGTTAAGGAGACTCCCAGGTGATGAAAAAGGTGCATGATTAAAAGCAAAGAAGTTGTGATTCCTAAAATTGGATGTTTCAAATCTTAGCCAATTAGTACCTGTTAAAACTAGAATCCCCCGCAAGACCAACATTACTAAACAATAAGCTGCTGTTTATATTCAGAAAAAAGCCAAATCTGAGCACGTCTGTGATCGTCTGCATCACGATAACAAACGCTGAGAATGATTTTCCTGAGAGGAGCACAAACAGTGACAGTCGGGCTGCATTCCACTGCCTCAAACTAAGAAAGCGGCAGCACCGTCAACACAAAGAAACTAACAAATCCATCACACAGGTGTCAACAGCTAACCCTGACAGCAACAGAAAGCATGATGGTGTTGTATTTACAATCCGCCATCAAAGGCTCCGGATCAAAGAAGTAACTACATGAAAGGTTCGGCAGAGTAGAGTCGAGGCAAAGAGAAACTAATGACTAGGACTACCGGTTGACATATGTCATATCAGCTTCTCATTGTTAGATCTGGAAGTGTTTCTCCTCTAATAACAGATATATTAGCTGATGTCAACCAACCCACGAGGAAAACTTTGTTGTTCACTGAGATGCTTTGTAAATCTCAGGGGAGGAAGGTGCCATTTCTACCAGATCATACGATGTGATCACCTACTCGGGAAAATATGGAAAAAAAGCTGCTGTATGAAGTCTTCTTGGAGACAAACACACTTTGCTGGGGATGATCAGGCGAGAATGATTTAGTGAGCGCAGTAATGAGATCTCCACTCAGTAGAACTGGCTGCTCGCTGGGAGCTGATGACTAGTTAAGCAGAATCAGAGCAACCCCAGAAACCAATGACATGTCATTATCGGCTGCGTGGGATTTCATTTTTGGCTTAAAATGTCTTCCGGCATTCCTCCAGTGAAACAACTCGAGCAATCAGCGGACATCAGCGAAAATTTAAGTGATTGGTGTAATCATGAAGCTTACCGTCATTTGGGTGTAAGAGGCTGAGATAAGCTCTCCTAACAACGGAAACAACGAGCTCCCACAGAGGCTATCAAGTCATTTTCATCTCAATTCTGTGTGACCTTGTCACAGTCCACCGATGTAAAAACCTTATTACCTGACATTAAATATTTAGTGTTGTGACTGAGGAAAGTCTGAGGCGCAACAGTTATTTAAAGTCCTTTTTTGGTTTAACCTCAAAAAGTTTAGGAAGCATTTGTGGATCATTTCATCCTCTGCCAGGTACAGACAAAGAAATAGTGAAAATAAAAGACTTGAGCGATGATATGGTGAGTGTCTAAGTTCTGAGTGAACAATAAAAACTCAAGACATTTTCCCAAATCCCTTTTTCGCTACAAATGAAGGAAAAACCTGAGTAAATGAGTGGAGACACATTCAAATGCATCCACAAAGGGCAAGAAGAGTCACTGAAAGGTTGAATGAGTGTGAAGATGATGTGAATCATATGACATTTGCAGTCACCAGCTCTCAATCCAGTTACATTCATTTTTATATCAGTTATCTCCACCACGGTTATGAAACACGAGGGAAACATATTTTGGAAGAGTGGTGGCTGTTTCAGTAGTGTTAGTAATAGAGTTGTAGGGTATTTTAGTTGGGCTGTGGGATATGATGATAAATGGCGTGACAATGGACAAATGTCTAGCATTTCATAGTATGCTCTATCTCTTGTTTCCTTGTGTTACAAATCGCTCTCTTTATGGCGATATTTGTTGTCATTTGGATCATTTTTATATGCAGCACAGTTGGAGGCAGGAAATCTGCCTGGAGGCGACAGACAAACATGAAGGAAGGTTAACATGACACAGAACATGTAACTCTCAACATGAGAAGAGAGGCTACTCCGGGGGCATGGATGTGGTTTGAGTATGACAAGTCTGTAAGGACCAGAAAATCATACCGCCTACACAAGACCCATGTACTCTACTGAGAGCCTACAGCTGAGCGTCAAAACAAACCCCAGACACAAACGCTGGGTTGTTTTGTTAACGACTATAGTTGAAACTTGTTTCCCGTTTACCTTAAACATTAATATTTTAGATTTTGCTATACGTTTACTTGAAATTTTGTACAAGGTCCTTAATCAATATGAGTATATTTCACTTTTCGTGTATATAATTCAGATTTAATAAGAAAAAGGCATTTTTATGTGGTCATCATAGAGAAAATATGTATTGTTTGTTGAATTTACCAGCAATGTGCTATATTGAGATATGTGTCTTTAGCTGGATAAGAAATCACCAGAATCGGGATATGAGATTTTGTTCTTATCGCACCCCCTGAAGTTTATGGTATATGCCACAGAGCACTCAAGCTGCTCTGGAGACTCCAACATCTCGCTAAGAAATGTTATGCTGGTTTTTCTTTTGATTTGTCATCCACCGTATGTGTTGTGTTTTTACAAGGCGTCAGTTGTTTCAGCTTGGAGAACAGAATAATTTAAAGCTCAAATAGCCAGGTGGAGAGAATTAAACACGAGCGAGAAGCTCCGGAACAATGCTTCAGTTTGTTCTAGCAGGTACACCTGTCAGAGAGAGGGTTGTTGACAGATGTTGGAGCTGCATGCTCAGTCTGAAGCTTCCTGCAACTATCAGGGTGTGAACAACAACAACAACAACAACAACAGTGGTGGCTGGTAAGCTTGTCTTTTCTACCAGCCACTGCATATAGCAAGTCAACTGGAGGACCTCCTTATTTACAGAATTAGCACGTCTGCTGAACAGTGAGAATTGCTGGTGAATTCATGGGAATTGAAGGAGGAAGTTTAATTCTTGCCCTGGAAACTGCATCAGCTGTTAGAGCACATGTCGTTCAGGCTTCAGCTTGCTGCATATATCATGGGACAGGGTCTGTTTTGACAAGCGTCAGTGCCAGAGAAGCTGCCTTGGTCACAAATGGCAGAATGAATAAAAGATAAATGGCTGCTGGCATAACCAGGGGATATGAAGGTCAGCGACGTCAAAGAAACATGCACATGCACACGCACACACAAACACACTCATACACACATGCTCTTACATACAGTCTCCCCACCCTGAGGTATCTATAAAGTACATGTCAACACGGAGAAATGTCAGCATTAATTAGTTACTGGCAACAATTATCTCTCTCAAATGGACTATGCAAAACTGTCTTCGTCAAAACAGGCCTGTAAGCAACAAGCAGTAAATCAGCAGAAATATTTAGTATTTTTTCTAATCCATTTAGTGGAAACAGAATCTATTGACAGGATTCTCAGTCTTGTAAAACTCAGCCTTTGGTTCTGTAGGTGTCTCAGCCACCCTAAATTGCTTTAGCTGTGTGGGACACATTAGAATACAATCAATCAAATAGCAAAAACAAATTAAGTGATTTTATCTATGCTGCTTTCTGGGCTGCCCCCTCAATGCTGATGACTCAAATCATCAGTGGAGAAGCCCAGATTTAAACCTCATGTTGTCAGTCAAATTATCTGCTGTTTCTTTTTGCTGTCTCTCTTTGTACACAAAGCAACGAGAGAAAAACAGTGAGAGGCTATAAACTTCTCTAAAACTTGTCTCTGGGCACCACCGTGGCTTAGGGGTTAATGTCCCGAGATGAATTCCAGATGGGGAACTTCGTTGCTCTCTCGTTCCTTTTTCTGTCATGTCTTCACTGTCACACAGAATGAATTAAATGGTCAGTTAAATGGTGGAGACAGTGCAACTGAAATTTATAAAAAAGGACACTTAACTGATAAACCAGAGAACTGTAGAGTGACACTGGACGTATAAATATATTGTTGTATCCCTGTCTCTCTCTCTACAGTATGTTTATACATTATTCAATTAAATCTCCATATCATACTCCAATCATCCATATTTTAGAGCAATCTGTAGTTGCTAGATTTCACCATCAAAACTATAAATTAAATTTATATAATTTTAAATACATTTGTATAGTTTAATAATGAACCAAATCTCTCATCCTAATGTGCACATTGCCCACAAGTGTTACTGCACACAGCAGTAATCACAGTAATGTTTAATGTTTGTGTGCAATGGAGTCAGCATCACAAGGAATCTAATAATGGACTAATACTTAAGATAATAAATGGATACAAAGCAAAGAAAGCCTTCTTCTTCACCATTATCCTAGTAAAAAGGGGGGCACACTGGTTTTAACACTATGAATGCAGTTTAAACTTTTTGCTATCAACTGGTGGTTTCATAATACCTGGTTTTGCAGCCTCCCTTTCAAAAGTCCTGGAAAATTACGTTCTCTTAAAGCACTACTTCAATTTGTGCCTTTATCAAATAACTAAACATTTGTCTATTCATTACCAAAACTTGCATCAGTAATACAGTTAATATTGAAAAGAATATGAATGTATTTTGTTGTAAGTCGGTTTAAGTGGTGATCCTAAATGATGTGCTGGTGCTACTAGTGGAAACGTTTGAGAATTCTTAAAAAGAAAACCTATGGATGATAAAAAGTAGGAGCCTAAAGAACAAAATATAATTGAGCTGTTGTTTTGATGTTTGTTGCATCTAGATTCACACAGGCACTTTGCTTTAAAATGTATTCTAAAAATCTAACTCATGCAATGGATGTCTTAAATGTTTTATTGTTTCAACTGTGTGTTTCAGTCACGTAAACAGAGAGAAGAACATTTTTTTAAAGTCTGTTTTATATGCAGGCATTGGAAATTCACAGTAGCTATAAATGCTGTGATACATTGATAATTATTGTGCAATCGTCTATATCTGAACATGCAGTGACAGTTGCTCACTTGATTCATCATCTCTTTCATGTCATAACACCTCTACGTCTTCTGGCACATGGATTTAGCACACTTGATGGAAAAGTGTGGTTGTGCAGAAGCGATAAAATCCTCACATGTAAGTGTTTCCTGTGTCTGTTTTCTCACACATCCAACACTACAAACAGCTTGACCTTCAAACAAGCTGCTCCAAAAGATCCAGAGTCCTTCCACAGGCTGTAACAACCGCAAGAAAAATCGTTAAAATTTCAATGTGTCTGACGGTGGCGATCCGAATGGTAAGAAAGATGGGAAGTGGATTTGATTTGAACCAGAGACAGTCTCCCTTTCATGTGTTTTGAATTATGGCAAATTAATTTCCAAACATGACCCAATCTTCCTTTTTTCCCAGTGCAATCTTAAAATTTTCCTCTCCTTGTCTAAAACAGACTAATGACAGCACGGTCTTTTTTGCAACAGCCAATTACAAGCTGAGCAAACACCATCCGAGGGTAACAGTGTTGTAATAGAACCATCAAGTATAAGACTCCCACTGGAACGCTTTAGTGTAATGCTGCTCTGTCAACATTATTCATGGATGAAACACAAAACATTTTTCAGGGCCAAAGGGTTCTGTAGAAAGCAGCTGATATAACAGAATTGGATGGAGTGGAGTCAGGCTGTGAAACTTTTTCATCCACTCACAGGAGCTTTAACACTCAAAATTTCACCATCTCTTTCAATATTTTGTGAGGTTTTATAAAATCTTTGGAAAAGTATCTTCATAGGGGCTGTTAATCTGTCAAAGAGGCTTTTAGTCAAAATGCAGTGGTATTTTCATGGTAGGTGGTGATCATTTTTAACACTATTTGGGAGTACAATACAGCACATGGAGGATGCAAGCTTGTCATAGTTTGCTTTACTGTTTGGCGTTGACTGTGCAATGACCTTGCTTGTGACAAATGTCCTGCTCACATGGGCTCCATATGTGCAAGCGGCTGGCTGGGTTCCACCGTGGAAAGCCATTGCCTCTTAGTAATTGCCTTTAACTGTTCACATAATGTGGAGGTCAAGTCCCCAATACATGTCAGAGTGAGAGGACTCATACGCGCTGTATCGATTGGTAGCAGGTGATTTATTTGATTAAAACAATTTATCAAAAAGAGCAACACAGTAGACGGAGGCTGCTCTCCTGCGAGTAAAGTGAGCTTTGTTATTAAAATCAGAAGAGTTTTTAGCTATAGCCACTGCTGACTGCTCTCACTTTACTCATTTTATTAGTGCTTCACTTGGAAGAATTGGGCTTTGTTTGGTTTTTCAGCCTTTTCGAAAGTACAAGGAATGGTTATTCTTTGGGTGTAGTGTGTTGAAAGAGCTGTTTAAAGGCTCGTGACTGATAAATAGTGTTTGAAGAAAGCTTTGGAAGTCCTTGCTTTGGCGAGAAAAGCATGTTGACTGGCTAGGATTTTATTTTTAAGGGGAAACTCCATGGATTTTACACATCAATGTCTGTTTACAGATCTTGGGTAGTACTACTGCATATTTTGGAAAATATATAAAAATAAAAATCTATTGACTCTTGTGGCTCCAGACAGAGCTGCCCTGGAGCCGTCCAACAGAACTTGAGTCAGTGTTGGTCAGGGCTGAAGATTACAAGTTGAAAAAAAATAGAAATAAATAAAACTGTGAATGCTGAATTTGAACAAACTGAGCTTACATGACCTCTGTAGCCCAATCCTCATCTCCTGCTCATCATCTGCTCAAGGCTACATTAGCCACTACGCACACAGACTCAAATCAAATCCCTCAAACTGTCAAGAAGAAGATCTGCATTGTGTGTAATGTAGGCGCCAGGTTCTGACGAAGAAAAAATGGACGAAATCTTTTTTAATTTGTTTTTCAAACTGTCCATCATGAGTTAAACTATGCTGTAGGAGTGCAATACTAAATCAGTAAAGCACTCTGTCTAAGTAGCTCTGATGTTGGATGAATACATTAAAGGGTCTATTTTCATGGCAGTGCCAACACTGATTTTCTTGACCTTGAAATTCACTTTGTCCATCTGTTGGGTAAATAAGTATCATGGTGAGCAGAAAGGAAGGGAGGCACAAACAGGTGGGACTTTAACTGAAATGACACAGTGCAAAGAGCTGCTGGTCTCTGGTGGAAATTGGGACTTGCAGGCTGTCTACACCGGACACATTGCAGGAGTGTTTCACTGGCATCTGATGGAACAAGTACTTGTAAGTCTTAAGCTGTCAATGCCTGCCAAATAACGTTTTACTTTTCACTTGCTTCATGTGCAAAACTGCAACCCAACGCTACCCAAAGTCTTCTGTTCACTTCATTTAGATTAAAGGGGTCATGTTTTCACCTGTGTTTGTTTCTTTGTTGACTGTCAGCAGGATTACACAAAAAACTACTTAATAGACGTCCATATAACTCGGATGGAGGATGGGTCACATCCTCCCCATTAACTTTTGGTAGGGATCTGGATAAAGGAACAGATCAGCCCAGATAATCGCTCTACCTCTACTCTCCTCATTAACTCTGAACCACTGCAACTCTGGCTCTCTCTGACTCCCTGAGCTGGGGAGTAGGTGCCAACTCTGAGCAGTGTCCTTACAATTAGCAACTGGCAAATCCTGCATAGTATGCCTTTAATATACGGTTTGATAATAATTTTAAAAAAGCATCATCCTCCACCTCAAAGCTCATATCTGCCGCTGTAACCTACACGACTGCCTTTACTAATGGCTGGGTGGGAGTGTCGATTTTAAAAACCCGGAAGAGACGCAGATGGACTCACTCTTTAATTAAACACAAAGCATGTAATTAATTAGATTTTAGACGCTTGACGGCCCTAATAAATTCACACAATTCTTAAATGAACTTGAATGCATAAAGTTTAATGGGACTTGTCAGGATGGATTTGTGTAGATGAATGTACTGCTAATACTCGACTCATAGATTATGTTTGTCTGTGGCCTCGTCTTTATTATAATCATGTTTATGTTCACAGCTGCGCCTGCGATTACTCTCCCATCACAAGACAAAGTCCACCACTCGGACTACGTGGCACTGAAAAACTTCCAAAACAGCTCAGCAGGAAAACTGGAAGATAATTGCATTCTTCTCAGTATGACAGCATCCATTCGCAGGGAAAATCTGAATAGTGATGAACGAGCTAGATGAAGCATCAAGGCTAACAACAGTGTTTGCTCT
The DNA here is from genome assembly GCF_040436345.1 of Pagrus major. Taxonomy (NCBI): domain Eukaryota; kingdom Metazoa; phylum Chordata; class Actinopteri; order Spariformes; family Sparidae; genus Pagrus; species Pagrus major. Next base: position 36,668,784 of record NC_133232.1, read on the forward strand.
AAAGTATTTGTTGTTCTACAAAGCTTTTTCAGATGTGTCAATAATGAAATCGAGGTGACATCAGCGTGTGACAGAACATGTTGAATATTGTTGAGATAATAACAACTGCTCTCAAAGCACCTGAGAGGAGCACCACTGTGCACAAGGATTCTGCAGCCATTGATGCACTGTGCCAAGCAGCACAGAGACAACTTTTGCATAAACAATCTCTCATATCCAGGTGGCACTCATTAGAATCACAAGTTACTAAATCAACCAGCCTGGAGCATGCAGATTTCTACTCATGTTGTTTCACTGTTCTAGTCAGTTTTCTGTTAGAATCCAGGGATGAAAAACACACTAATCACTCTCAGAATACACAGTACAGAGTACACAGTACAGAGTACACAGTACAGAGTACACAGTACAGAGTACACAGTACAGAGTACACAGTACAGTCAGTGAGATAAAAGAGAAAACTTTCTCCGATCCACTGTTTACTGAGGCCATAACCACGAGTGAACCCGCCACCCTCGCCTCCTCCTGCCCCTTTAAAAGCACTACTGTTTTATTTATGTAAAGAAAGAGGTGGCTCAGCAGAATATCTGGACTCAACTCTGCTGAAACTGTCCCATCTTTGCCCTGCGGCGCCCGCCCCCCACCTTCTGCCCTGGCTTTTCCATCTCTGTCTCCAGGGCTCTGGGAACTGCCACAGCTCACAATACATCAAGACAGCACAGCGTGACAACTGGGTTACCCAAATCAGAGGTCACTGATTGCAATCTTTAAGAGCAACTAGAGGTGTCACTGCCGCAACACCTGACTGAATCTGAAATGGATATCTGGGCAGCAGGTCCGCAAACTCCTCACAGCCGCTCTGCCAAGGATGATACAAATGCAAAAAACTCACAACAGACCTCAGGCGCAGGGAACAGACCTCTACTAATATTCCAGAGTTTAGGATAAAACTTCCAGTCTCTGACTGTCACACTGAAGAGCTGAGCAGACTAAAGACTAAGTTAAGTTCATAGTTGACCTTGGAAACAGCAGCTGGGAACATCCTTACCCTAACGTCCATTTAGTAGCTGTTGTGGATTATGTTATATGACTACAGATTCATATATTATGTCGATTTTGTCTTTTTTTTAAAAAATAAAATATTGTTTGAATAAATTCAAATCTTGCACAGTCTCCCTCTTTGTCTAGTTCACTGAGCCTGGGCTGTGACAGTACGAATAATTTTATTCCATAATGTCCCAAAAATATAGTCCACCAACTCTGGCCACGCGACAGTGAAGTGACACTGTGGAAACCAGCCAGTGAATTTCTATAACGCACATTCTCACCGGCTAGTTTGACATTTAGAGGCAGGATATTTTAAACAGCGTGTAAAAACATCCAACAAAAATATGAGCAAGTCATTTGCTCTGTCGAATCCTCCTTTCTAGATTATGAATAAAAAATGAACAACTTGTTAGATCCATGCAGAATTAATGACAGGGTGACAACCAAAAGTACCTTTTCTACCTCAAGAAGAAAACAACAGAAGCCATTAGTGTTTTCTTATCTTCCACCTTTGTGTTTAAAGTTTGGCCAGTTTTAGGCAACTAAAACTTCTTCAGCCCATATCTGTGTCGTGGTGATTTGAGGTCATTTTATAACAATTTGGTTTTTGTTCTGGAACAAATTTAAAATTTGATTGCGGCTCATGATCATAAGCTCATAATCACAGCTGTACAGTACGATCAGCTATACTGACTTTTCAAATGAGAGATTACAGAGAAGGATGGGAGCAACAAAAGGTGACAGCCATAAAGCATCTGTTACTTGGTGCAGATGTGTATTTATGCTTGTAACACGTGCACAAAGTGGGCAAAACAACTCAAAACTACATTATTAATGGCAGATGAAGAACAGACACTCCTCTCCCAAAGAATGTGTCAAGGTTCAAAGAAACCAGTGGTGAGGGGATAGTGAACTGCGGTCGTCAGTGTCATCGATGTTTTTTGTTTTGGAAATGGAAACAAAGGTCGTTCAGTCAGTGCTGCAGTTTTCTGTCTCTACACAACAGTTTCTTTGGGAACTTTACTTTGTTTGAGGACAGTTTGGTAACTTCCTGCATGTTTGGTAACTGCTCAAGACAGATTCTCTCCCTTCATTCAGTCTCTGTCACTACCGTTTCCTCTCTGGATGCAGGTGTAATTCTCTCCCTCCCATCTTTCATCAGGACCCCTGCTCTTCCTCATGTCTCAGTCTTTGATGTATTACGCTCCACCCCTCCTCTCTCACCTTGAAGGGGATCATTATCATCCAGGAGACTTTACTTGAACCTCACCACAAGCACCCAACTCAACCCTCACACTTTCATCTTCTCCACTGGGCTCTGACAGAAGCCTCCAGAGGTGTTTCCAAAAATCCCAGTTAAAGAAACTCTCTGCCTCTGTGCCCCCTGCTACCATAAACTACAATACCGGCAAACTGGACCACTTCCAGTTCAGTGGGCTTTTGTTCTAACTCGTGACTCATCTTGACTCCTGCATTGTATTTACAGCATGGTGTAGCAATGTTGTAAGCTGGAGCTCATAGTAAATTACTACAATGCATGCATTATGCAAGCAAGTGGGGCTGTAGATGGGAACAGCATTTCAAATTCCCTTTTAAGGCTTAACTTATTTATGAGCCATGTTGTTTTTGTTTTCTAGTCATTTTAATATCCAGATTTTATTATCCGATTTGAAGCCACCACCCAGCCAGATGAGAGTGAGACGGAGGTAGAAAGTCAGACAGAGACAGAAGAGGAGGTGATGGCAAGAAGGGAGGCTTTGTTCACTTCTCAGATCTGATCCCAGTAGAGTTGATTACACACTGCTTACTCCTTCAGTGGCAGGTCTTGTTGATGACATGATAGAGGACAGTGACCCAGGGGCTGAACACACCTAGGCAGAGACATCAAATCAACACCCTGCAGCAGGTCTATATTTGGACTAGCAGACAGACTGGGGAACGTTGTTTTTCCACAGTTGGACCATACGTTGGCAGACTTGGGATTTACAGTAGGCATGGAAACACTTTTCAGCTGGAGAGTTGAGGCATAAAGTTGATTTAAAGACTTAATATGTTAGACTGACGCTCACTGGCGAAAACAAGGGAGTCCAATATTTTAAAGCATATTGCTCTTACTAAAAAAATATGCAGTCTTGCCATGATACATTATATGTAAAAACCTTGCTGATGTTCAGAGTTTAAACTAGTCATGCTGGCTCACAGTGTGGGCAGGTTAGCTAGCCTGAGTCAGTGGATATGAACTGCTGGGATAAGCCTCCCATTTGCTGACACCAAACTCTGATTCACTCTGCCCTCCCCTTCTGGGCTCTTCTCTTACATTTCCATGGAGAAAAATATTTACTGCCTAAAAGAGACATTATCTTAATTTTTCTAATGCTTATACTGTCTTTTGAATTATAAATGTTCAACTCCTCCACGACACCTCAGCATCCACACTGATCAGCTGATTTGTTCAAAAGCTCCCAAACAAGTCAGTAAGTGTGTTGAGGCTGTTTTCTCAGGTATGAATTGTCAAGCTCATTTTTTAAGCAAACGTGGACAAGAAGGTGAAACATCTACGGATCCATGACAACATGTTCTCACTCCCAGCTCATCAATATGGCAGACTTGGTCAGGGGCCCTAATCTTCTTACTTTGACACTTGACACGGGACTCCTGGGTCTCCTGGCTTAAAGTCCCACCCGACCATTTTGACCTCCTCAATGTCCTCCCAATGCAGACTTCTCTTTCTATACTACTATGCTAGAGGGGTTCCTCCAGAAACGACTCGAGGGGCTCCTCCAGAAACGACTCGAGGGGTACCTCCAGTGTAGGGCTGGGCGATAAAGCGATCTCGATCATTTTCATGATAAAATTCTCCACGATAACGATGGTAAATTTATGACATTATTTATTATTATTTATAAAATTATTATTTTCCATAGTTATTTTTGAGTCCGTTTTCCTTTACCTAGAAAACGCTACACCAACAGCCAATCACAGCAGAGAAACAGATGCACGTGGTTGATGTTTCCGGCCCCTCCCACTCACAACACCTCAGAGTGACGTCACCACCTGTGGGTCGAGCCGACACCAGACGATGAGCGGTCCGACCAGCGACACCGAGTGCGAGGAAACTGCACCGAAGAAAGGTCATACCACTCCGGTTATTTGGAAATAGTTCGGCTACCTGAAGTCTGACAAAGCACAGAGCAGCATTAGATGCTAAATGTGTCGGCGACCCGTCCTCAGCAGAACTGGAAACACCACCAACCTCCTCCATCATCTCACAAGGTACCGTCCCAAACAGTACTCCCAAAGTACGAGTTAGCGCTGTCATGCTGGCACCAGCCTCCCCTCAGGTAGCCACCAGCCCAGCCCACTGCTGCTACTAGCCAAACTTCAGCTCAACCAACAGGTGCCGCTGCTTTTTCAACATTACCCCACATGAGCAGAACCCGAAGCGATACAGACAGAACCAGCGCAGTGACGTCCTGTATCGATCAACACATGATGCCTATAAGCACGGTTAAAAACCAGCTGCACGCAGAGTGAAGGGTGAAGTTAGAGCAGCTCAGAGATGTCACCACATCAGGTCTGACAGAACAGGACGCGTTAAAGCTGAACTGAACCAGCTCAGGAATACAGCAGCAGAACATCCTCAGCTTTACCTTTGATTTTACTGTCTTTAATCAGTGTTCAGCTCAGTAAACTACCTCTAAAATGTTTGAGACGCGTTTGAAACAAGCAATGTGTTGAACATATTCATCATTGTGTTTATTCAGTGTTTAACATAAAGCCATTTGGTTGGTTGGTTCTGTTGGATGTTTGTCACCTGTTCATTCTGACAATAGATAATTGTATTTTATAAACCATAATTAACCTTCTGGTTGGTTTTGGGTTCTGTCCTAATGAAAATACAATAAAACTGTGAATTCAACATTATTATTGTTAAATATACTGTATATCGTGATAATTATCGACATCGGTCAATATAAAAAAAAAAATGCTTGGTGGTCAAACGCAGTCAAAGTTGATGGATAGTGTTTACCTGATGTCAACCTTTTAATGTGCAGGTGCCAACTATATTATCAATATTTTCCGTGGTGTTTATGGATGTATGTTTGTTTATAGGCTAAATCACTGGAAGGAGTTACAAACCGCCGTTTCATTATGCAACCCTGTGTTGTATCGTGACGAATGAAGTACCTCGACTGAACCGTGAAACCTACTGACGACCATGTGATACATCTGAAAGCATGAGAAGAAGCAAGTAAGTGCACCTTGAGTTGATGACATTATTTCAGCTCATGACAGTTTATCATTTACATCTGCTAACTGTAGGAGACTGGTGACACTTACATTTTACCCAAGTAGCTTCTTTGAAATCAGAAAAGGTTTGCTTTTTTGAAGCAGCACATCAGTGTTTACAAATCAATGAGTTCATTACTTTCCCCAGAGAAGTTCAGCCTTTTGAGAAATGTTTGCACTGCATGAATAAAATTCCAGTCTGCCATAAGTCTGTTTGGTAGTCTTTAGGAGTGCAAGAACCTATCCAGCTTTATGTACTGGCTGGTGTTATATTACAGACATTAATGGACACAAATGCACGCCCACAGTCTCCAACTCAGAGTATAAAGCAGGCCCTCATACTGACCAGCAGTAACGCTGATTATCACAATGCCTCCTGAGACCTGCTTTTCATACCACAGTGGGGTCACCATTAGGTTAGAGGACTCTATTATCATCTATCTAGCCACTCGACCCATAGCTGGGAACCATAAAGAGTTGAATTCCCATAGATCTGCTGCCCTAGATATGGCATACGCAACAGCCTGTATTGATCTGGTCATAAAACATTCAGCTTCTCAAACAAGGATGGAAACAAGACTGTTTTGTCACAACGTTCACCTGCCACTATTTCAGCCCTAACACGGGTCATTTTTAGAGTTTTACAACATCTCATGATGATGTCTGGTTATGTTCATGTGCAACTGAACTCCCGCCAAATATTGGGTAGCATTTTGCCGTTATGTCTAATGTTAATTTCCTAATCTATTCCAATAGTCTCCTTATGATGATGTAAAAATAAGAGGCAAATTAGCCTCTTATTCTTTTGATTTTGATTTTTTTGATTTTCTGACCCTTGTAACCTTGCAAGATCTAACGTTTCTGCTTTATGAAATATATAACATTACCCTGACATATTTCCATTCACCTTGTTCATTTTTTTTCTTTGTTGAAGTGCATTGTGATCACCTTGACCATCAGTCCAGAGTAAACAGGTCAGCTGGATTGTAAAGCATTTCCTCTGTGTCCAGAACATGCATTTTTCTTGCTGATGGTTTGTCAGGAATCGGAATGTTTTCTGATGTATGGAGTAATCTGCCGTATTGGCAGCCAGCTCAGTCATTACTGCTTTTGACAGACTCTCATTCAAACTGATCGAGCTTTGAGGGAAAAAGTTCCTCGATTAAAATCGAAGAGGAGCCTTTATGGGCACTGCACTCTATGTGCTGACCATTTAACTGACTTAACATTTGCTACAGCTGTTTCCCAATCAGGGCATACAGAGAGGCCATTTCATCAAAACAACAGAGGAATTAAAAACTACATTTTAAAAGTTATGTTTATTCTGTCTTCTACTGAACTACATAAGCCTTAATAAGGCATAATTTACATCATGTAATTCCTTTTTTCCCCCCACTGATGTAAGATATAGTAACATCAAGATCGTTTGCAGATTGCAGACAACGCCGTTTCCTCACCCTCCCATTTGGTGGGCACTAAAAATGTGATTTGTCCATTCTGGGCTACTGTAGAAACACAGTGGTGAAACATCCCATCAGCTTAACAAGGCTTTATTATGAAAATCAGCAATTGTTTAGCTGTTCAGTCTACAACTATGCTGTTGGCTTCACTGTCAATGATCTTAATGTGTAATTTAAAAAGCAGGCAGCTGCAGTTGAAAGTAGAGCTGCAACAATTTGTTAATTAATCGATTGATTGATTGAAAGAAAACCTATTGCAAACTATTTTAATAACAGATTAATCATTTCAGTCATTTTTTCAGTCAATGTTTGCTGGTTCCAGCCTCTGAAATTTAAGGATTTGATGCTATTCTTTGTCATTTATGAAAGTAAATGAAGGGTCTTTGGGCTTTGGACTGTTGGTTTGACAAAATAAGCTATTTGAAGAAGTCACTTTGGGCTCAGGAAAATTGTGATGAGCATTTTTCACATTTTTTATCAGATATTTTATCGACAAAATAAATTATCATGATTAATGAAAGTCTTTAGAGAAGCACTGTACACTACCTGTGTAGTGGTAGTAGTGAGCGGCGCATTTGATAGCTAAAGAGTTTTTCTCAGGAGTTGATAGAGACTAAAAAGAGAGTGAATATTGTTTTTTCATTCGCCAGGTTACCAAAAAAATGCCTCCAAATGAATTAAAATCTTGCTCTTCAACTGCTGGATGTTGATTAAAGAGCTACAATTTAACAAGATCAAGTGATGGAGATAAAAGTTTCAGTACACAGGCAGGACCACGACATCTGAGAGCAACCTGATCTGCTAAAAAGACCTTGTGATATGGTCCAAGGCTGCAGAACAAGTAAACAAGAGGACCTTGAGTATAAGAACTGTTTCAAGGTCAAGAATGAATAGTCCAAAAAAAAAATCCAAGTTGGATGTAACAATATGTGACAATTTTCACTTTTAATTATATTATATATTTAAGACTTTTTTCAAAAAACATTACCTTCAATTGTATTTTCTCCATTTTCCCCTGTTCCTCCTCAAGATACATTATTCACTTTATTGCACTGTCCAGCACCTGAAAATCCAGCACATTTGTCACGTCATTGGGTCAGATGGGTTCGCTCTATACATAGAATGAAGTCCACACTCTGATATTAGAAGACACCCACAATACTGCAACCCAGTCACCCCTCTCCCCCCACACTCTTCTTCTCTTCATCTCTGTATCTGTGACTTACTTACAAACACACCGCTTCAAGCAATGTTGGCAGCTATTGTTCACTTTTATTTCACCAAATTGTTCAAAGGCTTCATGTCCAGGATATAGAAAGTGGGTGGGCACAAAAGAGCGAGAGGAAGCAGAGAGCAATAATGTGAAAATATTGTAGGATAATGGCTTGTATAGGAAAATGGCTTTAAACCAATACTTTAATGGAAAGCCAACTTGTGCAGACTACATAAATGGTTTTGGGGCCCATTCACTCAAAGTAAACACGCTTACAACAGGATTGAATTGGCCAATTCATCGAGTCTAAAGAGCTTTCAAGGTTTTATATAAATGTGCAAACTCATTGGAAAGTTTAAGAGGGCAGAACAAACAGTAAGTGCAACAAAGTCTTTATTAAAGCCCCTGTATTTGTCAAAAAAAAAAGGAATTTTACTGACGAAAAAGGTTGAGAAAGCCAACAACCACTGTCAGGGTCTCTTCCATAAAGCATTTAAACTTCTTCTGTTTACATAAAATCCCTTTTTAAACGTAGATACTCTGGTGTTTTTCAGAATTTCCTCTTGTGGACAGCAATGTAATTATCCTGCACACTGTCAATGTCTTATTCAGCACTACAGGGGGGAGCAACATCAAACATGTTTAATTGGCTAATTTGTCATATGATTGTTTTGGGTCTGTGGCCCAGTCCTCTGCACACACCTCTGATGGAATAATTGGCCATTTTAGGCACATAATGAACATGCAAATGAATATAGGATGCTTTGAAGCTGAGCGAGCTATAAATAAACCCATCGATCAAAGAGACCAGCTCCTTGTCTTTGAGTGTAGGAACCTGCAGGGGTTCTGGCGTTGTCTATATCAGATTGCACCCTACAAAAAATTACACTAAACAGAACCAATTACATTCAGCCTATAAATAAATGTGCTTCCTCTGTAGGTGTAGGGTAGAGATGTAATGCATCATAAAATATTATTAAAGATATATTTTTAGATTCTCCTCTGGCAGTACAAGGTTCTGTAGATCAGAAATATTTAAGTCTTTTTTTCAAAGGGAACATGTTCATGTTTTCAAAGCCAGGCTTGTTGTCCTTTGGATCAATGCAGCACAGGGTTTTTATGCAATATTTATGATGTTCCTGTGTTTGAAAACATACAGTATCTAAAAAAGTCAAACTTAACATATCTAACATATCTATAACAGAACTTTTGACTGCTGTTAAACGTGGTGTTCTTTCTTTCAATTGTTTTACTTTAGGTTAAAAAAGAAAGGCTCATCACACAAATAATCGACTCAGACAACAGCTAACTCTAGAAACAATGACACTAGACCACAACACAAACATAAATCATCATTCTCCATATAACTACAATAACAATGACATGTCAATGAACATATGGACTTAAACCAACTTTGATCCCAAAGTTGTAAAAAACCTTTTAGTTTATTTTCTGCAAAGTCGACAACAGGGCTCCTGACAGAGGCAAACCCATTCAAGTCTCCTCTGAGAACATGTGTGAGCCTTTCCAGTGGATGAACTTGTAGAACATTAACTACACTATTGAAACAGATGGTTTGTCATCGTCTCGCCAACGCTGTAAGATTGCTAAAAGTCTGTAGTAGTACCGTATGAGACTAAGAATCCTCTTATATCTGTTTAGTTTAGGTGAAGCAGCATGTAGGTCTAAACCCCAGATTCCACAAGGCCCATCTCAGCCATGTTACTGATTGGCTCCGGTGACCGTATCGTATCGCATCGCATCGTATCTGAACAATGTTCAGTTCCACAGAGAATACGCTCCATGTCTATTTGTGATGGAAGCTGACCGCAGCCACCTCAATCTGCACAGAGCAGATCGAGCCAAACAGGAAGTCAGACAGCAGAAGAGTCTATTTTCAAAATGAAACACCCAGTGCGGACTCAACAAACACACTTAAAACTAACAAATAACGAAACGATTTCATTACGTAGCCAACTCAACCGCTGTAGGAGCACAAGAATGAAGGACAATGACAGAATAAACACAATCTGAGCAACTTGACAATATCAGGCTGGCATGACGCTCTGCTTCTGAAACGCTCCCAGAGGGATATGAAGACTCGTGGAGGACGGAACAAAACAGCGTCGCACAACACAGATTTCCCCAGTGGAATCGTAGAGGATTAAGCTCATAGGACATTGTAATATGGATGATAATTGGTTACCAATTTCAACCCAAAATGTCAAAATTTCCAGAGCCCCATTAAATGTACATAGATGCCTACATGCTGAATACACCTTCCACATACACCAGAACAGTCTTTGTCTTATGCGTCTCTGCAATAGTAGGGGTAGTTTGTTATTCATGTACAATCTTAAACTGTGAAAACGTCACCTCTACATCCACAGCACGTCTTTTTTGTTGTTGTTGTTGTTGTTGTTGTATTTGCCTTGATGGTTTAATTTTTTACTTTCTCAACTTGTACATGTTACTTTTACAGTATTTTCAAAGTTGTACCTCACACAGATATCCCCCTTTGGTTTTGTCCCTGATGTGAGACTTTGTGCTCAATGAGTCTAAACGTGGTGGTGATGGATAATAGATTAGATGAACTACTTTTGTTAAGTATGTTTGTCTTGCATTTGAAATCACATAGGGTTATTTCTCTCCTTCTATTCCTCTGAGACCTGCTTGTAATTAAGGACTCTAAACAAAGAAAGTTAAACTTCCACTATCTCGCAAACTATATAGCGAAGCACACTTGCCTAGAGAATGCTTTTTTTTTGAGACAGTGCAAAGCAGCTGGTGCTAATTGTTCATATAAATAGGGTGAATCAAGCCTCAGGTGTCTAGACTGTGTACACACATACAGATAATAAAAAATATGGAGGCACACCACCCATAAAAATGCACACTGAATAAATTAGGAGCCTCTCTGTGGAAAATTCCTCAAGGGTTGTTTCTTGGTGAGAAAAAAAACAAACCTGACACTCACTTATTTATAGATACACGTGGAGAGTTGGAGGTACTGGGACAAATTTAATCAAAACCGTATAATAATTTTGATAACACAGAGTGCATTCATGCCCAGCCTACAGAGCCCCACCTCATATTTTTCGGATCAATGAACCATATGTAAACAGCTGTTTTTTTACTTCTGTTAGTTTGTCATGATAAAAGCCAATATACTTCATATACAGCTGAAGATCTTGACAATATAAGAACATAAGAATTATTTAGAGCTAACAGAAGCAAAGAGAGACTATAACATGCTCTGCAAAGAATCAGCAGAACTTAAATCAAACAAATGAAACGCTTCGAATAATCACACTGTGTGATGGTGCTTCCAGCTCGCTGCATAAAATATGATGTTGGTAAAGTGAGCGAATAACATAGTAGTGTAGTGGTGGGATTTAATCAGCCTGGTTGTTGTTTGAAGTAGATGTTGCAATTAAACACAAATTAATAACAAGCCTCAAAGTGATGGTTGTTAAGTTTCCTGAGTAGAAACTCCCTGAACAGTTCGTGCAGGTGTTATCACTCTGTCATCAAATCAACACTCCGCTGAGACCTCCATCTGCAAGTGGAAAATCTCTAACAGAGGGAAAAATTAACGAGCTGCACACACACCACAGATCAAGGAAGGAAAATATATGAACGCTGAAAACAAAAGACAGAGAAAGATGGGATTAACATCACATTAGCAGAACTGTACGTGCCCATCATGTATCTCAGATTCAAGGGCATGCTGACAACTATGGATCAGATTAAAGTATGGGAATGGCAATGTCCAGTGTCCTACTCATCTCTTCATCATGATGGCTATGCTGCAGATGGTTGATGATAACTTTACATAACCAAGAGGAGAAGAAGGATGAGGACAGACTGCAGGATGGGGAGAATTCAATTCAGATCGATTCTGGTTTCACAATAGGTCTGATTCATTAAATTGAAAAGGGATCTTAAGTCCGGTGCTTTTTGTTTAAAATCTTTTACTTATGTTCTTCAGCTGATTGACAATATCGAAAAGATGGTTGTGTTGATCCCCGCCTGACCAAACCACACTGTAAAGGAAAATATTAGCATGTTGATTGTGGAACCACGCAGGATTTTTATTGAAAGATATTACGACACTATTCACACACTGCAAATACAGTGGTGGCTTTCCTCAATGTGTCCCCACCCTTTTGTTTAATCTCAGTCCTCGTGTTATTTTCTTTGGTTGATCAGAATTAGGTGGAAATTTGTAAAGTGATGCTTGAGAAGAGTTTTCTAGCTCATTTGTCGAAGGTGGAATTCAGCGCTCTGCTTCATGAGCATTAGTCTGTCGGTGATGCCATGAGTCCTCATGTCTGTAGTACTCCAAAATACTTCCCGTTCTTCAATGTATTAAATTTACACATTGTACGAGTCATGCAAAGCTCCTTCTTCCCGCGAATTTGTTAAACCCAACATGTGCCCACACACTTGCCTGCACCGAAGACCTGTTGGCGAAACTCCTTCTTTTGTTCCATGACTATAGAGGAGGGACACATAACATTAGTAACGGCCTACAAAAATTGCTTTTTGCCATGAGCGTAAAATAGTGTTTCCTTTTTCCTGAGTGTAAATAGTTAAACTTAAGTATTAAGTACTATTCATGTCTTTCTATGTTTGCCATTTTTTGACGTACAAGAATTTTTTTTTTAAGCACCACTTTTATTCACAGAGCACACGCACCAGGATTCAAATATTATAAAGGGTGAAAGAAAAAGACACATGTTGTAGGTGTGTCTGCCTCTTGAGATGCTCTAACCTTTTAGGAGGACGCAGACATTAATCTTAGATTCTTTCTGTCTGTCCAAGAACATATTTCATTGAATGTGATAAGCTTAACTGGTTTACATTTTACATACTGCATGTGATTGGTCTGTGACAAGAAACGTATACAAACACAAGAATATGTCATACAGGCCCTCGCCTGACTGTGTTGGCCTCGAGGTCCTTCTTGTTATGAGGTGACAGAGCTGACCACCGAGCAACAATGTGACCACACTATTAAAGGAGCTGTCAGTCGGTTTTGGAGTGACAGCAGGCGCCACCTCTCTGTTTTGATTTTTGGGGTTAGGCCTATGCTTTGGCATTTGTATCACCGTCTTGTGACCTCAACATGCTTTTGGAAAGCATGCCTTCAACATAATGAAGGGAAGAAGCTCAGGAAGCTGCAATTTACTGTTGATACTGAAGGTATCAGCCTGTAAAAACCCCACTGATGACAGGAGCTGCTGTATAAACCTATAAGCAATGACTTACCAGCTAATTTAGGTGACATGTTGGGGGCTCAGTGTTTTGTCACTTTGACAGGAGTCAGGGCTGTGAATAAACAAACTGAACCCACAGCCATTAAAATTAGACCACTGTAGCTGCTCATCCTTGTCAAACAACACAAGGGAGAGCTGCTCAAGGCCGCGTCCTTCAGTAAATATTAACTGTCCTCGCCATCTGCAGTGACTTTTCACCCTCATTTTCACTTTGAAACCTCACTGTACACTAGATCCCCATCTATCTTGTGCAACTCAGCCTATGTTTGCTGGTTTCGGTAATCTTGCCTTTTGACCAATAACACAAGCAGGACAAGATGATCTGAGTGCTGCTGGTGACCGCGGTGTCCGCGAAAAAAAAGTGAAATAATGCCTTTACACAGAAATAGGGCAGAAACTAATGCTTATTTCTTTATATCGATTATTCTGCCAATTATTTTGACAATTAATCAATCCATCTTTTATTCTATAAAATGTAAAAAGTCCAAAGTAACGACAACCTACAGTCCAAAACCTGGAGATTCTTTACTTACTATCATCAATAAAGACAAAGAAAAGCAACAAATCCTTGCATGAAACAGCTGGAAACACCGAATGTTTGCTTGAAAAACGACCGATTAATTGATTTATTGAGTTCTGATTCCTGCTGTATCATTTCACTAGGGTTGCAACTACAGATTTTTTTCACGATTGATTATTTATTATTTATAAAATGTGGAAAAATTGCAGAAAGTGCTTGTCGTAAGTTCCCAGAGCCCAAAGTGACGTCATGTTGTCCGGCCAACAGTCCAAAACCTAGAGACTCTTCGTCTACTCTCATAAATGACAAAGAAAGGCAGCAAATCCTTAGATTCATGAAGCTAGACCGCGCAAACGTTTGACATTTTTACTTGAAAATTTAGTAGCACATTTCTGTTAAATATCTGTGATACAAATTCTCTAAAGCGGCTTTCTTTTATACAACACCAAAGATGTACAAAGAATACTTCAGAGGGTAATGAGGGACAATGTCAAACCCTTCAAACCCTTCAATGTCAAACAAGTATTGATTTTTCCCTCTCAATGATGTGCAAAATCAGAAGTGTTTTGTGTATTATTATCATTGGTTATTCTCTTTCCTCCTTCAATGCAACCCGAATGAGAAGCTATTCCTGCAAGCAGAGACACAAAGAGCGATGAGACCATTGTGCTTTGAAATTTCCCCGACCATATCAGTTCTCAGCAAATGGGCCAGTGCCACTCCCTCCAGCTATGTCATACATCTACACTGTTTTTCTACTGCATCTGTCTTCATTCAGCTATAATAAGCGAGGCTAACGGTGCCATGTACTCAGTGATATGACTATCATTAGCAGATGCTCGTGTCAGAGGAAAAAAAGCTGGAAAAATCAATGTAAAAAAGTGACAACATCTCTGTTTCATTGTACCGCCCCACTGCTGATTTAGATTGCTCCAGACAATAGACCTTTTGAATGTCTCCTGTTAAAATATGACAAAGTAAGTCATGGAGGCCCATTCATCCCTGTTCCAAAACGTAATTTCATTGCGTTCTTTCAAGTGTTATGCCATGGACCTGGCCTTGTATTTCTCTATTCCCTGCATTATGTCTAACATTAATTCTCTTACTGACCATTGAAAATGGCAGAATGATGACTGACATTGAGCGTATGCAAGCCGATTTTCAAGGCTGAGGTTATGTTGCTCTCTTCGCAACTTTATCTTTCATGAAATGGCTGGTTTGCCCTTTTCTGCCTTTTTCTTGACTGTGATAAGGCGGCTGTTGATGGATGAATATCCATTTTTAGAGTAATAAACACCCAAAAATGTGTGTTTCTGTTTGCACACACACCAAAGACAGTCGGCAGCGTCTGTAGTCATTATGTGTGTGTGTGTTGCTCTTCTTAGCACCAAGAAATACAATCTGATCCTGCATCAAGTGATCTGATACACAGCAGATGAGCACATAATCTGGATAGATTGAACTGGAACATTAATCTCTTCTGCTGAGAGTGCTGCAGAATTCACCTGGAACATTTAGCCAGTTGCCACAGTCTTGAGATCGTATGTCCTTTTCATGACAAATTTGGAATAATGTGTTAGAACAAGTCATTTAAAGCAAATTTTTCAATACCTCGAACATAAAAAGAGAAAAAAATTCACCGTCTTCCTAACCTCAAGCAGGAAGTCAGCTGCTCTTTCTATAAAAGTTTTATTTTTGTGTTATGTGAGTTGGTCTCATGATAATGATCATGATCATGATGTGCACGCACTTCAAAGGTAACTGGCACCGAGACCTGCAGCTGACAACGGGTTGGACGTCCTTGCAAACTTAATGATCCACAGGTCTAGGTTTTAATGAGGAGCTTGTTCTTTGGCGCTGCTGTCGATGACAATGCCAGGTCTCGTACAGAGGTCGCAGCATTAATGGCGGCACAGAGTCATTAAAAGAAAGTAAGAATGCACAGGAGGTTCTGAAGCCCTTAACTGTACACACGCTGATCTCGCTGGAATGCCTCTCTGGTGAGAATGACGCAGACACATCACTAAGGTAGAAGGTCCCTGGAGGCCGGAAGCTATGATGCTTCATGAGCATGTTTTTCTTGGCAGAGCCCGGGGGAGGCGTCCACAGAGAGTTTGTTCTACTGAGATGCCGGGGAAGCAGCTAACAACAAAAGCACTGCAGTTCAACAAGCCCTACTTTTATAGACGCAGCCCAATTACTGATGTTCATTATTGTTGTGGCCATTTGTGCCTGGTTTGGTGTGATGTACCACACTAAAAGAAAAGTTACTTCCAATCTGTTTGTGTTTTGCGTAACAGATCCAAACTACAAATTAAAAGAATATTCACATCACATACGTTCAAGTCTGAGCAAATTTGACATCAAAGGCAACGTTTCACCACTAGCACCCTAACATGCTTCTTGACTCACATGTTAAACAGTCAGATTCAGAAATGTTTTCTTATTTGTTCAAAGTGAGAATAACAGACTCTCAAAGAACGAACCGTGACAAAATACATAGTGAGAGCATGAGTTCACTTTCTGTTTCTATTATAAGGGAACAGGATAATTTCAATAAGAGATTACAGGTATTTAATAGCAAAATTCTACCCAGCCTCCTTTTCGTAACATCCAAGCTAGTTTGATTATACAAGACAAAAGCTGAATTAGGCCCTCTGACTGACTCTGAACTCTCTGCTTTCAAAATTGTAAATAAAGATGCACATGATGGTTGGGTTGATGTGTCACTCCACCTAATACTGTACATCAACATGACATGACACGTCCCTGTCAATGTCAAACGAGTATTGATTTATCCCTCTCAATGATTATGCAAAATCAGAAAAATTTTCTCTCCAAGTAATTCTTCATCCAAAAAAAGGCTAATTCACCCTCTGTCTCTTTCTGTCCATCCGATCGTATCACAGCACCTTACACTCATCATGTTCTTCACTGTAACATAGGTACAGTAGATAGATAGGATATTAGCCTAAATTTGAAAGTGAACCTGTTAATCTAGTACCAGTGACTAGTTCACTAGTATGTGAAGCATTTTTCTAGTTTCAATTATATAAAATTAACTATCTGAGTTTTGAGCTGCCAAAAGAAGCAACATAAAGATGCCAGCTTGCAATAAGAGAAGTGGTAATGAGCACATTTCATAGTACACCATTATGGTAAAAAAAGTGGTAAAATGGATTTGCATTTGTCTCAGTAATTTTCTACTGACCACTCAAAGCACTTTACAATGTTTGTCACATGCCATGCAAGGTACCAGCTGCTCATCAGGAGCAATTTGGGGTTCAGTTTCTTGCTCAAGGATACTTCGACATGCAGCTGGGTTAGCCAGGGATTTGAACCAGCAACCGTCTGATTACTGGACGACTCGCTTTACCTCCTGAGCTACAGCCGCCCATTATCTATATCTGTTCAACCACTTTCATTATCTGAAATATTATCCATAATCGGGATGAGTGGGACTTTAAGCTGTAGTGGGTTGTCCTTAGATGTTAGCAGGCGGTATTAATATGATTTGGTTAATTTAAGCCTGAAATTGATATGGGATGATCAGAAGTTACTGCATTTATTACTGATTAGAAAACTGTTTGAAGGACAGCCTTAGAATTGAGCTTCAGATCAATGATTTGGATCAGAAGAGTAAGTGAAATATTAACAAAGGAAATCTGATATGAACTTGACTTAATAAACTTCAGTTTGCGTCCCAATGAGGATTTCTCTTCATCACAAGTAGTCAGACACATTCTACTCAGATGGTACTCCTTAAAAGTACATGATTTGTGCCAGATACTTGTTTCAGCCAAGTACTCACTCAACTCTAAATGTTCACTATTTTCTGATAATCTAAAGACCAAACAATTAACTGATTAGTCGAGAACATAATCATGCGAATAATTAAAAATATGAATGTCAGTCAATTGCAGTCGTACAGAGAATAACTGCCTGAGACATGATTCTAGGAGGCTTGAGCCAAAGTCACAAAGACATGAGCAGGTAGGATGCAGCTGAGATCATTAATATAGTGCAGGTAGTCAAGCAGCTGCAAAGGCATTGTAATTATGAAAGTGAAAAAGCTATTCTAGGTTCCAAGATATCACTCATTAATCATGTTATGGCAGTAATTCTAATGTATATTTAGCAACCCGCTCCTGATCGAAAGCCTCACTGTAATTAAAAATAACACCTTATTGGACCCTTCCTACCCTTCCTCTGTCGTGTATTAAGGATCACACTACATCCTGTTGAAGGCCGAACTCTAACTTTACATATTTTACATTATAGTCACTCTAAATTAAGTCAAATAAAGGAACGCCTCCCTTTTTATCCAAAACATGTTTGAATGTATGGTATTTGTACATTCAGTGTCCAAGAGCAATGTCCCTAGTGAAAATCACCTGTATGCAGTGGATGGTCTTCTGAAACAGTGTGTGTGTGTGCGTGTGTGTGCATGTGCGTGTGCGATTGTGCAGAGTACAAAAGGTATTTCTTCTTCAAGATATGTTGTTTTGGATTCGGTAGCGTTTAGAAAGAAAAGAGTTTGCCCTCCCCGAAAATGTCCAAACAATGTTTCATGTGACTACATGAAATCGTCAGCAGGCCGTTTTACTTTACACAGGTATGATGTAATCTAGCAACACCAGCTCATCTCACATGTTGAAACAAAGCCTTTGTAAAACTTTGATCCATGTTCCCCAACATCATGATGCAATAGCAGAGTAAATGATGCAGTGCAATCGTACAGTGAGTAGTAAATAAAAAACTGGGAAGCTGTGGCGCGGAAGGTTTTATTGGGAGCCAGATGTCTTCAGGTTTTGTAAATGTATGATCTCCCACATAATTGGATGTGCTGAATGCACTGAAACCACTTGCTTGATGTGCCGCAACCTTAGCCCTGATTGTCTCCGCTCATGGCAATTGCCGGCTGCAGCGATTGCTCGCCTTCATGCACACATTTCCCTCCGCAGATTGGACAGGCTTTTGTGCACCACTTAATTTTCAATCAGATCCGATCCAGGCTAAGTTGCCATGCAGTGCGAGGGGGTAAATGGTGGGTCATATGCTCTCCCCAGTGCTAATGAGAAGCTTCAGTCAACACATGGCTGTCATTTTTTATCCTGTCTTCCATAGCAGATGAGAGTCACAGAGAAGGTATGGCTGACAAGGCCTATCCATTTCCAACATAGACCCATTCAGCTGGGACCAGAACCAATAATGGCTCAACTTCTTTGCATATGGGTGTCAGTTCAAAAGCAATCATTTCATTTCCAGCGGCTCTGAGTTGAGCTTGCCCCAGGGACTAATTGTCTGTCTATCAAATTAATGTGAAGCAGAATATTTTCAGTGCTCATCAGATGCCCTGGACTTGTCTGTGGATGATACGTCGTCTCATTAAGACATCATTTGGACATTTGAATACAGAAGATAATGGTACAGTTTCACAGCTTTTGCTAAAGAATGAATCGATTGGCACTGCCGCATCATATTCTACTGTCGCACATTCATTCCACTTCCAAAATTAGATGTTAAATGCTAATTCTGAGTTTTAAAGTGCTACTATATCATAGGGTAGCCAAGAGAAATCTGAATATGCAAATCCACTATTCAAGCACACGAACAGAAATGTGTTTTGGAATCACTAACACATTGTTTTTCTGATTATTTACTCTGGAGGAGGTTCTGTGTTTAATTCATCACTAGCGTGGTAGAGGACTGGAGGGTTTTGCTTGGATTTTAGCCGTGCTGACACCATATGCTTTTAAAATAAGATGACCGAAACTAACTGGCTGATAAATGATCTAAAGAGACCATCAGTGAGCGTCTGATCGCCATTTCATTAGCTTCTGTATACCCAACAAAAAGTATGAGCCAATTTGTCGCAGTCAGCAGAGCATCAGCGCAGCCTGCATGTCATCCATCCGCCGTTGACAGTTCATTTATGGCATTGTGTTTTGATTTAACAGCCTTTGCTCATAGATACAAACAAGTTTATTATGTTGGACAGAAGAAAGAGCTTATGCTACTTTAATGACAAGCTTCCCAAGCAGCGCCTGTATCAGCAACTGAGGGCCCGATTTATAAATGGTTCTGGGCCTGTTGTCCAGGCGCAGATGTAACACATTCTGCCCCAAACACATGCGCTGTATTTATCCAAATGGATGCACCAGCCATGGGTTGCAGTTTGCATGCCAGTTGTGCGAGTTTTCAGGGTGTTCCTCTCTCAACATTCAGGATCATGCAGATAATGGTTATTTTATATTCTGCTGAATTTATTGAGGTCATGCTAGGGCTGGGCGATAAAACGATCTCGATCATTTTCATGATAAAATTCTCCACGATAACAATGGTAAATTTATGACATTTATTTTCGATAGTTATTTTTGAGTCCGTTTTCCTTTACCTAGGAAACGCTACACCAACAGCCAATCACACAGCAGAGAAACACATGCACGTGGTTGATGTTTCCGGCCCCTCCCACTCACAACACCTCAGAGTGACGTCACCACCTGTGGGTCGAGCCGACACCAGACGATGAGCGGTCCGACCAGCGACACCGAGTGCGAGGAAACTGACAAAGACGAGGAAATTGTACCGAAGAAAGGTCATACCACTCCGGTTATTTGGAAATAGTTCGGCTACCTGAAGTCTGACAAAGCACAGAGCAGCATTAGATGCTAAATGTGTCGGCGACCCGTCCTCAGCAGAACTGGAAACACCACCAACCTCCTCCATCATCTCACAAGGTACCGTCCCAAACAGTACTCCCAAAGCATGAGTTAGCGCTGTCATGCTAGCACCAGCCTCCCCTCAGGTAGCCACCAGCCCAGCCCACTGCTGCTACTAGTCAAACTTCAGCTCAACCAACAGGTGCCGCTGCTTTTTCAGACATTACCCCACATGAGCAGAACCCGAAGCGACACACAGACAGAACCAGCGCAGTGACGTCCTGTATCGATCAACACATGATGCCTATAAGCACGGTTAAAAACCAGCTGTACGCAGAGTGAAGGGTGAAGTTAGAGCAGCTCAGAGATGTCACCACATCAGGTCTGACAGAACAGGACGCGTTAAAGCTGAACTGAACCAGCTCAGGAATACAGCAGCAGAACATCCTCAGCTTTACCTTTGATTTTATTGTCTTTAATCAGTGTTCAGCTCAGTATACCACCTCTAAAATGTTTGAGACGCGTTTGAAACAAGCAATGTGTTGAACATATTCATCATTGTGTTTATTCAGTGTTTCACATAAAGCCATTTGGTTGGTTGGTTCTGTTGGATGTTTGTCACCTGTTCATTCTGACAATAGATAATTGTATTTTATAAACCATAATTAACCTTCTGGTTGGTTTTGGGTTCTGTCCTAATGAAAATACAATAAAACTGTCAATTCAACATTATTATTGTTAAATACACTGTATATCGTGATAATTATCGACATCGGTCAATAGAAAAAAACATATTGTGATAACAGTTTTGGCCATATCGCCCAGCGCTAGGTCATGCTACTTGTGACATTGGGAAGAAGGCATTAGAGAAGGCATAAACACAGTTCAGGTGAGACTAAGAAAGGATTGGTTGACAAAGGGAATAAACATAAATTATAAACTTATACACTGAAACTGGTTCACTAAACCTAAAATCTGTATTAAAGACAAAAATAAAGCAATTGGGCTGTTATTATAATGAACACAATATCCAATTACTGTAACTGAATATTATGTATGCTTACTGTAATAAGTAGTGGATGGAGGATTGTGGTTATGAAACTGAACTTATGGTATGAAAATATGGTACGGTATGCAAAGTTTAATCAAGGCATGGCATGGTGAGGTATGGTATGACTCTGCATGGCTTGGCATGGCATGGCATGTAATTAGCAACTGTCACAGCCAGTGCTTGTCATTTTAATGGGCAAAAGCAACAGAAAGTGTCAGCTAAAAATGGGAAACTCACCTAATTGACATTTCATATCAAATTTCATGACCATTGTCAATATATTTCAAAAAAGGACATAAATGTCAACCACATAGTTGCACTAGTATAAAGGTCAAGAGATGACCAAACTCAGTAGGCTTCATCATTTAGGGACCATGAACAAATTTCCATAATCCATTCAGTAGTTGAGATATTTTGGTGGAGTGAACAACTGCCTGACTCACATTGCCATCCCATGAGCCAGCTGCTAGCGGGGCTGCGAGGTAATCACTTGCTTCTTGGCCCACGGCCTGACTTTCTAACATATTTAATTGAAATCTGTTAAATAGATATCCTCGTAAATAGCGGACAGAGACACAACTGGGACCCAAAACACAACCTCCTTTGCAGAGAGGTAACTAATATTGAACTGAAGGAAATCCATTATTATGCTGTGATAATGAGTATATATCTCCATATTGCTAGGTAAATTGAACCCATTACCTGGAGGAGAAATAATCAAGTGACACATTTAATGTGCCATTGAGGGCAAATCCCATTTTACCCACTAATAACCCCTGAATCATAATTACATCTAGATTTGGTCGTAAGCTCTATTACATTTGCTCAATTATCCGTTTCCTCTGATTGCCACGGTGCCTTTTGTAGTTGTAACAAAGAACAAATCCTCGGCAGCTCAGTAACATTTAGACAATCCCTCTGTTTTCCTACATAAAGATTTAAATCTCTTAAAACAAGATTCTTTATAATTCATGGTCTTATTTTTAAATATTTTAAAGTGCTGAGAAAAAAACAACGCCTCAAGCAGAGATCACTAATCGCTCCAACAGGTTGCCGTGGCCTCTCCCTGGAGCTCTCATCCAATGAGAAATTGATTACATATCAGTCACAGTAAAAAGAGAAAAGGTCTGGACTGAGCAAGGATAAGATGAAGGAAAGAAAGAGAGCTTGTGTTTTTCTTATTCCTTCTTTTGGCTCCTGTTGATCTGATATTGATTGCCTGACATTGGTCAAATATCCCACTCTGCATTGCGGATAGAGGCTGCTCGGCTGTATGGGAGTGTCGGTGGGGTCTGACAGACGGTGCACATGAGAGAGGTTGATTAGGATTGTCACCCAGCAGGGATGAATGCCTTGTTCTGTGATTGTGACGAAGCCTTACCTTTATGCCTCTGCACAGGCTGCTCTAAATCTATACAAGGCGTAAGGCTGCTGTTTCAAGATGGTTTGTATGTTGGCTTTCGTATAGTTTGGGGAATTGTTGTAAAAGCTTGCTCATGTTTTCCTCCCAACAGTGAGGCTTTGTTCATCTCTAAATTGAACATTACAGCAGTGAAAGAATGCGTACATCGCGAGACGGATATGCGGTTTGTTTTTGTTTTGGTTTGTTTTGGTTTTTACAATCCGAGGATGTTGCCTCCAAAACGCTCTGTGAGGAGGACCACAGAGAGTTTCATCAGCAGCCGCATATAGATCCAAAGCCATTCCCAGTGTACTGTGAAGTTACTTTACAAAGTAAACAAGTAAGCAAAGAAACCCTGTCGAATCAATGCAGAGACTCAGTCAATCGCTCATGAATATTATGAATATGCTGTCTGTGAGCAATATGCAGCTATTCCCCTCTGCCCTGAGGGGAACAAAGGTCCAGAGTGTCAGGAGCTCTTCCTTCACTGATGTCTCGCTTTACAAAAGGGAGAGTAGCCTTGTTTGCAGGGACTAAGACTAATTGGCGCGTTTATACAATCAATGGTAGAGCGCAGTCAACCTTCTCTCGGGAAATATGAACAGCACAGCACAACCACCTGCTTCTGCCTCTAAACTAAGATGTGCATTTCACAGAGAGCTATATAATATTTCTCAGATCGTGTCCTTTGTTCTTTATGTTCATCGCAAACACATAACAAACATGTTCTACTCTGCTGCATTTGTTGCTATTTTCAAACAGACACATTTCATTGGTTGGTGCATGTTCTATAAGGTATTTTGTGTCAGCTGTCGTTTCATGTTTTTTGAAGGTCTGTATTGTTCTAGTGTGTTGACAAGTATCTAGATTTACAGTACAACATGGATCTACTTCAGCATGTTAATTGCTTTGCAGAGAACATTGCTGATTACAATGCTGCTTTTCATGTTTTTCCTGGTATAATACGCCCACATGGATTCACCAACATCATTATCTTCTCTATGACAAGATGAAAATGTAGATGTCGGAGTGAATTCTCTTTTACTGACTAAACTGTACCAACGAGAAGCATGTGTTTTTAAAAAGAATCTTATGTCAGGCGAAAGTCATGCGATTTATTTCACATCTGGCATCATATTAAAGGAGTAGTTGCACATTTTGGTGAACAAACTCATTTGCTTTCTGGCAAAGAGTTAGATGAGAAGTATAAATCAACTCTCCAAGTTAGAGGAGAACAAAATCCACCACTCAACACCTCCAAAATCTCACTAATTAACATCTAACAAGTTTGTTCACTCCGAGAGAGTAAAAATAACAATTCGCCGGTAACAATGGGCTGTGTGCCACACTATTTCTTGGCTTGATGGTAACTACCTGGAATCTCTGCTGGTTGCCTGGCAACCATCTAATTAGTGTGCTTAAAGGTGCTAGTTGGTGTATTTTGTTTTCTTCAAACTTAGCCGGCTACTTGCTGTAGTGTGTGTCATTTCCCTAAATGGCAAACTATAACTTTAAGTCCCCCAATGGAAATTCAAAAAAAGTTGCTCAATCTCAGCACCAGTCCCATCATCAGGGTGTTAGTTTGGCAAAATGACCCAGATCTTCAAAATACAACATAGTGATTGATTTCTTTACTGTTTGTAGGTGACTTTAGATTATCTAAAACCTTTCCAATAAGATTAATGATTTATGGAGGCTTTCACTATTTTACGAGCTGAGCCTCTAACATTTTGGATGATAGTTACTAACCCTGCTTACGTCTCTTGCTCATTGATGTTTCATTTATTCCTCTTCGTCTATGTTAAAAAGTCTTCATAATAATTCCCTTTCATTCCCATATTCCTTTTGGTCATAAGTAACCTAGATCTGTGTGGCTCGCAGGGTCAGGCATGGCAGTAACACTGCCCAGGGACACGTTGTGTTCAACTGGAGGTACTTACAGTAACTGTATTTTCTTGAATAAAAGCATCCCTGATACAATATGCATTTGTAGGTCATTTTTCTTCATTCCAGTTAATATAAGTCCTCGCAAATAGTGAACACTTTTTGATTTTTGCAAGTTGCCAAAATCAGAAACTGTAAACACACTTGATGCTAAATTGCATTTGGTGATATTTTTCAAAACCCTGCTTCAAAGACACATACTACAGGTGTAGTAAATTATTCTTGTATGTAGACATTTCAACTACCTGTCAAAGCTGGAAGTTAACAAAGGTTCCAGGACCAACAGGACCGCACGTGAATTGCAAAGGTTACAGTGCAGGATATACAGTATCAACTGGGCCACGCACATCCCACATTGGAGAAAGATCACATGAGCTCTTACCTTTGTAGAAGCACTCCTCACTGTGCATGATGGTAATCCTGTGTCCTCTGAGGCAGGAGGCCCGGTGGAGCTCACAATGGTTCTGGTACAGCTTCCCATCTGAACCACACACAGGTTTATAGTGCGGTTTACAGTGATCCAAGCACTTGCACTCTCCTTGTCCAGTCTCATGGTTGACCACACAGTGACGCCCCAACCCACAGTACTTGTGTTCACACGGACCTGGATAGGCATTGTGTCCCATAAAACCTGCAGAAAACACACAAAAATAATTATTACATGACTGATTTTTCAAATTTCTTTCATCACTTTTCTTTATTATTGTGTCATGCACAAAAATGTCCAATCCAGACATATTTAAAAAAGAGACCAGAAACCAGAATAGCAACATACATAATAAATATACTGAACAAATAAACCATCCTGATGGTTTTTTCCCAAGCTTTAAAAACAAAATGTAGCCAACTAAAAGGTATTAAAATTGAAAAGCCATTCAAGTTTCTCATCATTTAGCTAACATATAGCTGCCTGAACAAATGGACATCTCTCTTTACAGGTTGGCTCTCAGTTAGGCTGTTTCAGTCCCCTCAGCCCCTTCAGGGAATCCCCATCGATACTGGATGGTGTTTTTCTCAAATCACAGAGTGAAAGTCAAACCTATAAATTATGCAAGCCGAGTTAACTACAAAGCACCCGCAGAGGGAATGATTTAATAGTCTGTTCACTTCAACCCAAATGTCTTCAAAAATGCCACGCAAAGCAAAACATCTCCCATTTTGTCATTTGATATTTGCATGCGCGGAAGCAAGACTGCAGAGATGACATATAAATGTAAGTACATTTTAAACTAATCACTTTAAATTTACTAGCAGAGAGAAACGTGTTCTGTCTAAGTGAGCATGTGTAACTAGTCTCATGGGAAGATCGAAGGCCGTCTCAAATCTGGTTAATCTTATTCCGAGCAGTAAACACTTGTCGTATCTGCTCCACCGCGCATGGAGGCTTTGGCATTTTAAGGGCTATTCCAAAACAGTTAGTGGTGAAGAGAGTGCACTTTTCACACTCATTACAACAAGTATGCAGCGCGGCTTAATGGAAGCAGAAGACACACTTTAAAATCCTGTGTTGGTACAGTGTTACATATAAACTAACCTCTACATTTAACTTTTTTATGGCAATTTAGAATTTAAAGAATGTGAAGTTAACTTTAAAAGGAAAGTTAACTCAGGGCTGCAACTCACTATTATTTATACAGCAATGAATCCGCACATCATTTTATCAATTCATCGATATATACTTTGGTCCATAAAACATAAGGAAACTGAGAAAAATGTGCAGCATTTCGGTGACGTCATTAAATGTCTTGTTTTTACACCATCTAATCATTTATTTTTGTTTGTTTGACTAAAAAATTAATCAGCTATTATTTGCAGCAGAACTTTTGTCACCAACATACTGAAACCATCCTGAATAACAATTTAACTGGATTTAACTGAGGTACATTAATGTCCTCTAAACTGGTTGTGAATTCAAACACTCCATTGAATAGACAAGCATCCTTCTGGACTGGGTGCACACTGCCAAACATGTACTGTTAGATTAATGTCAGTACTAAATGACAGAAAAGTCAATATTATGTTGGTGAATCTTTGAGGAAAGAGAACATAGAAACCAGCAATATGTATAGAATGAATAGACACTCCTGCTGCTGCTTTAGCTCTGTTAGCCATTTTACGTTGGTGTTTGTGTGAAGAGAATGGGTATCATAACCTTTGGGTGGGGATCCCCTAAGGAGGCACAAGTAAAAATCTCAGAGGTCGTACGATGATCAACAAGACATGTTTACAGAGTGCAGTGTGTCCCACAGTTCATTTATACTCTCCATCTTGCTGTGAGTGTGACTTCATGCGAATTAACCCCCCTGCAGTGAATGACTAGAAGGGAAGGAGCAGTTTGGGTTTTAAAGTAGCCAATACTTTCTCCCACAAAGTGACCTTTATAATGATAAGGGCTAAAACATCATTGAGTATTCATTTGATCAAGGGCTGAGGAGTTGAGGGCTTGAATTGAAAATATAAAGTTGAATGAAATGTGGGAAAAGCGTCCTTGAGAAAGACACTTATTCCTCCTACTTCAGGGGTGCAGATCTTTATCAGACCCTGACCTCCGACCGCTGTGTGGAGGAGGCAAGAAAAGGAGAAGTTCTCTATTGGGGATAGTGGAGGAGCTGGAAAAAACAGGTCAACATTGCAGCTTGTACTGTGTCAGTTGGGAGGAGAAACACTATAAAGATTCATCAAAACTGTGATAAGCAGGATTGTGAGGGTGACTTCATTTACAAAAGGTTTTGAGAACAAGATTCTCCTTTAAAAAAGGATCAGTGTGATTTTCTCAGAAGACTGGATCCTGTTGTGGTCTGCTATTTCAACCTGCATGAACATTAATAAGTCTTGACAGGCCACAGATCAGTCTGTACAGTAACCCATGAACCATATCAAATATATCGGCTTTCTAACAGCAGCTTGCTCACTCTTGGATTGCCCTTTGGAATAGTCCTCAAGGGGTAGAGGGGTATGATGAGCAGAGAAAAAAAGAAAAAAAGAAAACCTTCATAACCATCAGAGCGAATGTTTCTCGAGGCTGCAACGTTACATAAGGGACTACCTGCGAGGACTACAGAGGAAATTATTACAGGTTTGCTTACCGCTTATTCTATTTGTGAAAAGGTCACTGTATTCAAAAGTGTTACTTTCCTTCAGAAAACTGCCAAAATACTACGATTACAATTTAAATTAAAGCTGCAAGCAGCGATGAACGGGCCCTCGCAGGCCACGCGGGTCGGGCCGTGCTGCTGTCGGGGCGTGCTCCTTACCCGGACCCATTGCCCCGTTATTGTGCGCGCATGTCTTAACTGATAGCCAAAAAGTGGTTTTGTGTTGATAATAGCGCCACCTGCTGGTGTTTTATGGTGTGTGAGTTACAGATGCCAGTCTGTACCGGCCCAATCAGTTTCATATCCATAAGTGTTATGGTGTGGGCACAGTGCCAATTATAAAATGAAACTGCCACCAGAGCGCCACCTAGTGTCAGATCGGTAACACCTTCGTCAGCTATCCTCAGGAGGCCATTGGCAATCAGTGTACCAAGTTTCGTGTTAATCCGACCAACTGACGTCAAGATATAAAATACTTCAATTTAAATAGCGCCACCTAGTGGTCATGGGCCAAGATTTTGCACAGAGCCTTAGGGGCTCATGGGGAAGTAGTGTCCTGAGTTTCATGTCATTTGGACACACCAATGTGGAGATATGCAACACTTCCTGTTTTGACCCGAATCCACAGGAAGTTGTTATTTAATAACTTGAGTATTCTTTGGCGTATCAAAATTCTTTTAATAACTTTTTGTCAGAAGGGTCCACAGATGCTGTGTGCAAAGTTTGGTGAAAATCGGTGAAATTGCCTGGGAGGAGTTCGAAAAAGTAGGTTTGCGACATTTCGCGAGCTAGCGAAAAAAAATGCTAAGCGCAAATGGGCGTGGCCTATATCAGGAGATTCAGCAAGATTCACTGAACGCGTGGATATAAGGTTTTTGAATGTGCGACAAAGTATGTGGGAGTTATTAGGCAAAAACGGTTTGTGTTGATGATAGCGCCACCCGCTGGTCATTTTTGGTGTGTGAGTTACAGGGGCCGGTCTAGACCACCCCTGTCAATTTCATATCCATAAGTGTTATGGTGTGGGCACAGTGCCACATATAAAATGAAACTGCCACCAGAACGCCACCTAGTGTCAGATCACTAACCCCTTTGTCAGCTGTCATCAGGAGGGCAGTGGCAATGAGTGTAACAAGTTTTGTGTTCATCCGACCAACCGATGTCGAGATATAAAATACTTCAATTTAAATAGCGCCACCTAGTTGTCATTGGCCACATTTTCGCACAGAGCCTTTGGGCCTCATGAGCAAGTAGTATCCTGAGTTTCACGTCATTTGGACAAACCAATGTGGAGATATGCAACACTTCCTGGTTGGAACGAAATCTGCAGGAAGTTGTTATTTAATAACTTGAGTATTTTTTGGAATATCAAAATTCTTTTAATAACTTTTTTTCAGGAGGGTCCACAGATGCTGTGTGCAAAGTTTGGTGCAAATTGGTGAAATTGCCTGGGAGGAGTTCGAAAAAGTAGGTTTGCGACATTGCACGAGCTAGTGAAAAAAACGCAAAGCAGAAATGGGCGTGGCCTATATCAAGAGATTCAGCACAATTCACTGAACGCGTGGATATAAGGTTTTCGAAGGTGCGACAAAGTATGTGGGAGTTATTAGCCAAAACGCACTTTCCTTGATAATAGCGCCACCTAGTGGTGCACATTCACAACAACAACAGATTATAAAATTTTTCGCCAAGCCTAATGACTTTGCCAAATAAAATCGAGTTTTCATTCACATTCAGGCAGTGAAAAATGCGATCATTTTGGACGAAGGAATAAAATAATAATAATAAGAATCATTCGAAAAACAATAGGGACCTCGCAGGTTCCCTGCTCGGGCCCTAAATATAGCCTATATATTTCTTTTTTAATCTCATAACAAGAAGACATGACTACTCACTAGGGTGGTGCCATCTGACCATTTTAGACTGTGATCGATGTTGAAGGCGTCCACAATTTACTTTTTAGGTGAATCATAGAAATCTCTGTTAAAGCCCCCTTACTTCTGCTCCTAAACATCACATAACCTCATTGATTAACAGATCTGCACTAGATGGATAAAACAATAGAGTGGTGCATCCAACTAGATGGCTATGATGATTGGACAATCTACTTCATGTGGCTCTTCCTTGGGTGAGGTCAACAGTGCAGTGTGAGTTAGCTAGCAACATGGCAGATGAGGAGCTTGTGCCATGATTGAACTATCTTGAAAGCAATATTGTCTTTTATTGGAGCAAATAGGCTATAAATTAAAGATCATAAATTAAAGATTAAAGCTTGTGATTGCAATAAAATAGATTGTGATGTTATTTTTTGGCCAGATCGCTTACTGGTTTGACAGTAAAAATTAGATCAGGGTGTCACACATTGGGCCTGAATTAATGTAATCAACCTTAGCGGGCTCCTTACATTACCTATATGTAATGCATCCAGAAGGGGGCAGCTCAGAGTCAAGGTCACAAGTCACTTTGTTAGCGGTCAGTCTTCGATAGTACTGCAGGGAAAAATGCTAAAAGTTCTATGTTTAAAGTCAAAGTTAAAAGAAGCAGCACTGTTGCAAAACTGATTCATGATGTCGTCTGTATTTCATCCTTTAAAGAAGAGAAGTTTTAAATGACTAGGTTAAGCAAAGTGCTTCCATACAGATGTATTATCTAGAGCTTTGTTGTTTAAGAGAGGGGAAAGGCTGTATATCGGATTGATATCGGTATCGGCAGATACTCAGTGTTGTCTTATTGGTATCGGTATCAGACATGAAAAAGTGGTATCGAACCATCCCTAGTTAGAAAGAGCCAAAAGTGGAGGGAGCACTGCAGACGGCAGTGATCTGTGAGGCCTACAAATACATAGTGATGTGTTGACAAGCGTCATCTCCATCGTTGAGTCCTATGGTCTTAAAGCCCCCATTATTTCTGGTGGTACATTTCGTCAGCATCTGTAAGCTTTCAAAAAACGTGCAAAAAATATAGCTTAACAACACTGGCAAAACATTGGCTACATTTTTAAAATGTGGTATTATAATAATGGTTTCATTTTATGTTACTCATGATCCTCCTGAGAACTTGTCAGTGAGTTACTGGAACAATCTTGGGCTTCTAGCAGTTACGTTCATGTAAATGTAATTCCTTTGACTAATACATTATGTAGGAAACATAAAGCCGTCCAGACATGGAAGTAAAGAAGGAAAATTCATAATTAATGTGTGAAGAAAGAAGTTTAAACCGCTTCACATGGAGAGGACAAACTGTCCGGTGCTCTCAGACTCGGGCATTCTCATATCAGGAGAGACTTCATAAATACAGTCCGAAGTCTACTGGAGCACATGGATTTCTGCAATAAACATTATTTATGGACTAATGTTTGATGCCATGTGCGTCCTTGTGATTCTGTACACTTTGGACTAAAATTCTGATTTAATTATAAATTCTGATTAAATGATAAATTCTTTATAATTAATGTATCTGCAGTCAGGGATGATTGTAGTTCATGTTAAATATCGATCAAGTCAATCCAAACATGAAGCATGGGACAGGATAGGAACCCAAGTCTGTGGTTTTCAAGTTATGAACATGCTACACCTGTTACTCTTTGCTGTCGAACAATCTCATAATACATGTACGGACACAAAATATATTGGCAATGCAAATTAGTTGCACGGGATTGTAATTTGTGGTTTACAGGGTTGCACTGCATCATTTCCCGATCACGGGCTGGCCTCACTGGCTGCTTGTGTAGTGCCTGGCGGATGCGTTGCTGAGCTGCTGCTGATCACTTGCGTGTTCGTGTTCAAATAGGCAGTGTTGCTGCTGCAGCCTGCCCTATTATCAATAAATATGATGTCTTGATTTTCCTTTACCCCTGTTGAAAGAGCGAGAACGCGGGAGGAGCAAAAAGGGAGGGAGGGAGGGAGAGAAAGAGCCTGTTGTGTATATTCTCTTCATGTCTGTGATATATTCTACACATACAGATATTAAAACTGCAGTGAAACGCTGGTACGATGTCGATATCACTGTCTACAGGTGGTTTTCAGGTCTATTTTTGCAGAGAATTGCATGTGTGTCACGGTAAAAACAGGCAAGACTCTGAATCTCTAGATGAAGCACTGATGCAGACACGACTCATGCCGGCAGTGTGGCTGCTCTAACCCGTTAACATGGACACCGAAATGAAAAGCAGGATGTTACACCACACATGCAGCCAGTGTGGCCAGAGTTCCCAACTGAACTGGAAAACTGTCATGGGAAAAGAAATATAACAGCATACAGACTGGCATCCACTAACTTTACTCTCACGTTGCACACATTTTGTTTTTCACTACTGACCAATAAATATTGACTGGAGAGTGTTGCTTCGCTGCATTAATTACAATCCATGATGCATTTAGCTTTGAGCAGAATGGTCTCTTGATATATAAACTCGCACGAAAAGCAAGGCAAACATGCTGTGTTCACACATAGGCCTAAGCAAATGGTTATAGCAATGCACCAGAGACGTGGCTTTGCT
Organism: Pagrus major; assembly: GCF_040436345.1. Taxonomy (NCBI): domain Eukaryota; kingdom Metazoa; phylum Chordata; class Actinopteri; order Spariformes; family Sparidae; genus Pagrus; species Pagrus major. The sequence continues at coordinate 36,701,245 of NC_133232.1, forward strand.
TCTAAGGTCAGATGCATTAAACATTGTGAAGTTTGTATCTCTGTCTGCTTTTAAAACCAAAAACCAAATTCCAAACAGCAAAAACTTAAACTTTTGCTCTTGTCATTTTCTACTGAGGCTTGTATACTCCTATAACCAGCTAAAGCCACATAGAGGAGGGTTTTGTTTATCAAGTGGAAGATGACATAATTACATGTTTAAAGACCAAGAGAGTGGAGACTGTATTGTATAATTTCATAACTTCCTGTCCACCACTTCAAATCCCAATATTAAATCCTGAAATTTTGCTTTTGAGAGATAAATGGCTTTTAATTAAAATGTGCTCATGAGCGCCTGAGCCAAGTGCTGGACGATAGGGTAAACAAGCTGACTTAAAGTGTTAAGCCTCATTCACATCCCTAACATCTCCCCACACACAGTCCTGCGTTATCCTCTAGCCGTCACAGAGGATTTAGACGAGATACAAGTGTGTACACTGTGACCTGATTGGAGCCAGTCAATTTGCTAGTTTATTAAATCCCCGCGGTGCCCTGGCATAATGATTATTTAGTGAATTTGTGTCGCACAGCCAGGCATCCTCTGCCACCAGCAGGGTCAGCGAAGGGCGCAGTCATTCGTTATCAGTATGCACATCCAACAGTCTGGTCATCAGCTGACATGAGAGACAAATGAGGGATTGTGCACAGCCATTCATTTATTGACGACCTCGTACTTTTTCAGAGCATGGACAGAAATTCATGATGCTCAGTGTTCAATGTGAACCTCAGGGTTGTTATTAGAGTTTTGAATAGTAGCTGTGCTTTTGTACTACGAGCATAGATCAGTGTAAAGGCAGAGGCTATGTAATACAGCGTATTCAGCACAGTACAATGACACAAAACAGTATGATATATAACAGTCCTTACGTGTGTCCTTAACGACTCTGTGAGGACACTCCCACACAGGTTAAAAGCCTGCAACTCCCCTCCAGTTAGTTAAACTGAAGAAGCCTCTTGGATGACTGAGAACCTTCATCAACGATATATAACAGTGTTGTTTATGATGATACAGTATAAGGGCTGGGACGATATGCTTACCTCTCGATTCGATTCGATCATGATACTTAGGTGTCGATTCAATATGTTTTGCTTTATTTAAATATTACAATTCAATATTAAAATTGACTGAGACTTCCGTTTCCTTTTTGGGGAAAAAGTTGAATCATTCATCTCTAGTGATTACACCATGATCACAAGCAACAAGGCTGCCAAGCAGCTGTCAGCTGTTCCACTCTGTGGGGATCCAGACGTTCTTAGAGCAACCAAAGCCGACTATTTTCCACAGGAAGGCAGACCATCTCCAGCCTTTTTTGTGGCCAAAAAAATGGGTATTTTTTTATGGAGACCTTGGTACATTTCCAGCTGTTTTTGTAGTGAACAAAGCAGAACAGTTATTTTAATCCAAACCATGATGTTTTCTGAACGCTAACAAAGTGGTTTATGTCCCTCAACCCAAGCAGATCATAGGCGCAGTACTGTGACGAGAAAAAAATAGAAAAATGAACCTTAACAAATTTAAGGTAGCAACAGAAAGAAATGTTGAGTTTTAAATTATCTGTGGTTTTGCAGTAACATAACATTTATTCTGGCAATTGGGTTGGTTAAACGTGAACTAAAATGGATTGTTTAGATATTATTGTCACAATGCTGATTTCTGTTAGCATGTTTATAGGAATTCCCATTAGGTGTTAGCATCAAGCTAACTGACCAAGCGCTCATTGTAGAAAAATGTATTCAGGAATCAAACAGCTGATATTAGAATAAAAATAATCATGACTCATAAGTGAATCGATTCTTTCCCCGTCCCTATACAATATAGTATGAGGCATGATGATGTAGGATGTGATGTCAGTTCTGTTGTTCTGCTGCATACAAGAGAGCCGTTAAGAAGCTAGAAACTGTAAATTACAAAGAGTTTTTATCTGGACTGCAGCAGATCCAGCAGGTACAATTGTACCGAGCCTAATAAAACATTTATCTTGTTTTGACATGAGGTAATTCTTATGTTTTATTTGCTTATTTAGATATCAACAGACCTCACACTACCCAATATTTATGCAAGTGTACTCATCACATTCAAATAAAGCGTCATATTTACTGATAACAGCTGCATAATTAGCCAGTTAGCAAAGTAATGACAAACTGCAGATAAGTCACACCTGACAATGTTTTGAGATGACTGACGACACCCAATTACATTAACTTAGCATGAACTTAACTCTACTGTTGACAGCTGCCTGAGCAATTGTTAGCTTCACAGACTGAAAGCAGGAGCTCCTCCACAACCCCAAATGCCAGAGGTGAACGCTTTGAAGGTGAAGAGCTTACATTTTTATATTTAAAACAAACTTCCATTGGATACGACTCTGTTCACCAGCTGTCTGTCATTTACTTGTTACTTGACAACTATGACACTGACGGCAGACAATCACCAAGATTATGTCAAAAAAGAGCTGCTGACTTAATGACTAAAGTCATAATAAACACAGGCAGATAGAAATACATGCATTACTGCAACATTTACATTAATATTGCAAATGGCAATCTGCAAACCTACCCTTGTTAGATCAGGTTCTTTAACAATAACAGATCAGAAAAAGCTTTCGGTGTGTAGAACAGGTTTAAATTAGTCCGAATTGTCTCATTAAAACCAAAGCAGGCAGAAAATGTTAACCTTTAGTCAGAGCGTGTAGGCAACACCAAGGTCCTGACGTATGTGACTCCAGTGTGCACCATTTGAAGGGCATCATCCTTCGAAGCATGTATAATGAGGTGAACACTGTGTAGAAGGATAACAGACGTACTTGGACATGGTCGACATGATCAGATTGTCATTGCAGATGGATCAAAGCCTCGCTGTCACAGAAAAAGACAAGCCTAAGAAATACAAAGCGATATGAAGGAAACTGCACACATTTGGAGCAACCTTCTCTCTTTGTAAAGCCGTTCAAGCTGCATTCTGACATCTCTGCTGCTCACGCTGAATCTGAATGCTCACAACCGCTTCAGGAATATGTCCCAATGTTTGGTAGCACATTCACACATGCACCCGTCTTTCAACAAGCTGTACTGCACATCCCATTTCTGGCGTGGCATTTTCTTCTCTCCCTAAACTAAGAATGTTCGTCTGGTACCCATCTGATGTTTTCCATTACAGCAGCGCAGAGTCCGGAGGGAGAGAGCAGAGAGTGGTAAACAACAGTCAGAGGCTCAAAGCTCACTCGGTGCACCGAGTTAAGCTGGCCCACAAGGCCCATGAATGGGAGCAGGGAGCTGCAAATTAGAATAAACTACTACTAAAACAATGCTAAACTTTAGGTGGCACATAAACATTGTCACATTCCCTCACGCCAGCTGACACTTTCCTTGATTAAGTTCTTTCAAAGTCCCAGCAGACCTACGAGCTGGTACATAAGGCTGCATGGAGGACTGCTGATACTGAAATACAGGAATATTGACAGAGGCACAACAGTTAGGTGTATTTTTAGCTAACCTGTTGTCATGCAAACAAAAATTAATGTATTCATGGCTAAAGATTTGACGTCATTCAATCTGCCACCGCGCAGGGTTTTCTCGCACAATGACTGAATTAAACTGTCACCATTAGCGGTGTCTCAGGAACAGCAAGCTCCTGAATGTCACCAATTTGTTGACAATAAATTATTTGTGACATATTTATGGAGAAGGCAATTTAATGGCCCGTAGCAAGGTTCGTTTTTCAGCCAGCTTGAGTTGTAGGTATGCACAACCATTTAGATTTCATTTTAGACTTGCAAAAAGGGCAACAAGCAGTGGTTAGTTTTTGGCTAGAGAAACCTGTAACCATCAGACAGCATTTTGAATAAGTAGACGACCTGGCTATAATAGATTTAGCAGATAAAAACACAGCAAATATCATTTTTTGAGGTCGCTCCAAATGGTTTTAGTGATGATACTTCAGGGTACTTCAGGGTTTTCCCAACCATTATCAGGCTGAGGTGCAGCACTCAAGCCATTTTAGACACCAGATCAAATAATGATCATTATCTGCTTTTCCAACTTTATGTACACAGGTATGGTAATAATATAGTAATAATAATATATAAGAAAACATCCTGACTGGAAATATCACAGACTAACATGGTTTGTGCACAGCCCAGGATGGGAAGGCTCTGCAGGGGCTGTTTGAAACCCATCTACTGAGCATCAACGACATCAGTGAAGTGAGATGTCTGCACAGAGCCCAAAGGATACAAAAAGACAACAACCACCCAGCCACAGTCTGTGCACCCTGCTGCCGTGTGGCAAAAGACACAGATGTATCTGCTGCCATACCACCAGACTACGAGAGTAGCTTCTTTCCGCAGGCTGTGTGACTCCTCAGTTCATCCTCCGCACGCCACTCTAAAAAATAGTTTGTTTTCTGTTTTGTTTTTTTCTGTTATGTAGCATAAACGGACTAAACCCAGTTTCGTTTTCCCACCTTGTTGCTGACACCAACAAACACATGCAGGTAGGTCTAACACAAACCTAGAACACTGCATACTGTTAAATTAGTGAAAATATGTCCCTTTAAATTATTTCAACATGTAAAAAAATAATTCATTTTCTTTTGTTTGGCTCTATGCAGTTATCCTTTGGCGATCAATTCAATGTCGCATCACAAAACAACTACACTGCCAAATGATGCTTTTCTCTAAGTAAAATTAAGCTTAAAGCATTTCATCTGACATCTACATTTTACTTTGAGAGACTACTGAGAGGTTTACTGAAATCTGCAGCTATCACCATGTTTAAAACGACACAGCTCCTGTATCTAAAGGAAAGTTTGCACAGCTGAAGTTTATTCCTTGCATACAAGTGAAAATGTGCATAATTATCACCTTTTCACACTCAGCTGTCAACTTAGAAAGCACTTCTGTTTTGATATATGGAGATATATGCAGCTGCTTCACCAGAAGTGTTACAGGCAAACATCATCATTTCATCTGTTGTCTGGTGGTAATGAATGTCAAAAAAAGCAGCCAGTTGTAGCTTAGTAATCTTCAGCTTTATGCATGTCAAGTCAAACAGTCATTGCCGGCAAACTGCTGAAAGACGTGTATCCACCAGCAACGTGACGAAGGTGTTGTGTTTTCACCTGCTTAAACGCACTCCCTCTCCTTCCTGCACCGTATGCTAATTGCCGCTCTGTGACAACACTTTTACTCCTGGTGGCATAAACAACTCGTGAACATTTTATGAGAAGCTATTTGAGGCCTAAGAGCTTTTTCAACCCCGTGGAGCAGAATAACCCACTATGTTTAAAACATTGATGACTTCCCTTCCACCTCAATGAGTCTGTTCCATAGTCCTTCCTCTGAAATGCAAAGCACTGGTTCAAAAGAGATGTGTCATGCCGAGTCTTATGTCTAGTTACTTCACGCTTTTGTAGCCAGTAACAACTCACCATGTAACTGTCAGGGAACATGTGAAATTATTTTAGATGACGTTTCATGAAGACGGGGTTGGACCGTCTTTGCTTCTAATTTGAGTGGCCCTGTCTTTTCTTACACCATTGTTGTTATGTTTAATGAATTCAAACTGCGTGTGAGCAGAGGTCAAATCCTTGGTATCCTTACAAAAAACGGGGGAAACCTATTCCTTTTTAATGAAAGCCGAGCTCTGCAACCTGCTGAGCTGAAACCTTGCCAGCCTTACTCTGCAATTCTGCTCTCCAACTATAAAAAATGTAACACTCGTGGTAGAAAACAGCATTTGCATTCACGGTTTGGACATTTCTGTCTTATACAAGATGACTGAACGGTGAAATGCAATTTCCTCTTTAACAGTATAAAAGCGGTCACTGTAAAAAAGTGCAAGGGTCAAAGCCAGAACATGTCGACGGGAGTAGCAGCAAAAACTAGTCCTGTGAGCCTCAAATTATCACGTCCGATAGAAAGACATTAGATAAAGAAATACACCGTGGCGGGAAATGTATTACATTTAAACAAGACAGGAACATTTTCAGTGCAGGTATAGGAGGCAGATATGGGACAGAGGGGTGTTTACTACTGAACATCCATCTTGTAGCTCTCCACAAACACAACTGACAGCACATGAATAGACCGCACTGAGCGTTTGAAATTTAACAGAACAACGAAATCAAGTCACGTCCAATTTATTCATAGATTGCTGTCTGACACATTCATCACAAACCACTTTGCAGAGCACAAAAGGACATAGTGTAAATACAAATTAAAACTATATGAATAAACTGCATGTGGAATATTCTCCATCTTGTCATTGTTCACAAAGATATTAATAGCCACACCATGGCTGTCCTCTACAGTGCCTATTAAAGATACCCCCTCCCCACTTTATTTTCATTTTATTGTTTTACAACTTCGAATCACAGCGGATTAATTAGGCTCCTTTGACACTGATCCACAAGGAAAATAAATAAAAACATCAAATCTTTGTTTTCCCCACAAGGTTTCAGATTTATGCACAAAATAAGGTCTGCTATTTATGTAAACACTTTGTTCTAGGACATAAATTACACCCATTAAGCTTTCAGTTGTGATTTCTGATGCAGTACAATGTTGTTTCCTGTTTATACTAATTGCATGTGTGGTTCAAATACGCTATTAGTGTGATTTGTGGAGATTATCATCTTGAGCAAGGTGTGTCATTATGTAGTGAAATGTGTATTCCCCTCCCTCCAACCAGAAGAAGATAATGATAGCATGGAAAACTTCCGAGTACAATGACTACTCCATAACAACAGAAACAACTTAGCTTCAATTTGCTGCTAAAGACCAGGAGAAACGGCTGAAAGCTCAGAAAAAAGCTAGTAATTGGTCCTTACAGTAAGTTAAAAGTCTAGTGTGTAGGATTCAGGACTCATCTATTGGCAGAGATGGAATAAAATATTCACAATTATGTTTTCATTACTGTGTAATAGTCCTATTCAACTTGGCACCCTTTAACAACCTCATTCTGGCCTTGTGATCACTTTATTAGCAGGCTAATTGGCCCATTCATTAATTGTGTCTGATGCAGAGCACAGAAATACTCTTATTTCGTTAAAAAGTTCGACCTCAGGCTGTTTAAACGGGGAATTCATGAGAATCAAACAGACAACCTTCTTCTAAAAATGAAAGGGTGCACTGTATCTTTTAATGGCACTTGTGTGTGTTTAATGATTGTTTTTCCGTTGGAGAAAAAATAAAAGTTCATTGTTTTAACGCATTTATATTCCTGGCTTTACAGGTCAGACATAGTAAATGGATATTTTCGGCACCTCGGTAACAAAGTAGTTGAATTAGCCTGATGCCTGTTGCAGCGTTAAGTAAGCTCTGTCTTTACTTGGAGTGTGAAGTGGAGACTAAACCTAGTTGATACAGAAGCTGTGACGTTGTTTGGTTGCACCACTGAGACGGAAGGTTCATCTTAACTACTCTGGTGTAACGTCAAAATATCGTCGCAGAAAATGATGTTTTCACTTCCTGTGGACAATAAGTCAAAAGCACTATTCTTAATGCAGTGTTTATCACCATGTTGGTTCATGCCCAATAGTCTTTGAACAGGCTAACAGCTGAAAATGACTTCCGCGAACCACCGTTAATCAACAAACAACAACAGAAAGGTACATGGAGTCGGACAAAGCAGTATGATTTAGTCTACAACCTTAATCTACAGCCAGTGTTAAATAACAGCAGTTGTGAGACCATCAACTACAACATACATCATCAGTGTCGCTTTATTATGTGGCAGGTGAAGTTGTAACATACTACTATAAATAAGAAGCTAGTTGTTAATTAGAAAGCTATCTACCTTCATTTGTTTGCCAACACATTAGTGTCTAATGTCAGATTTATCTCCTGCTTTATCTTCCAAGCCAATGCTATTTAACGGAGGCAGGTGTTAGATTGTTACGCTGTAACTTCTGCCTACGTTGAAACTGTTTCAGTTGGTGTAACCCTTAAAATGTTAGCTGTGTGAAAAACTCCGTCCTAAGTTGGAAAAAACGTTCAAACCAGGCTGCGTTTGACTTTACGTGTAGCTGGTGCAACCCAGTGCTGGTGTATAATCACCTGAACCTAAGAAAAGCTGTGTTTTATATCTTTTATATCTACAAAGGGATTGAGTCCACCATGTTACACCACCGTGTTTCTACAGTAGCCCAGAATGGACAAACCAAGGACACTAGCTCCACAGAGAGCCTTTCATGTTAAATGCTCCAAGATTATTTTGTCACTGAGAGTAGACTCTGTTACCTCTGGCTAATTAACATCATTTTTAAGTAAGGCAAAGGTAATAATTCAAACTTTTGGCTATTTTGTAGTTAATGTGCGCTCTGAAAGCCAGTGTTCATAGAAAGACAGACAGCATGATTAGTCCTCTTTAGCAGAATGATCAGCTGATAGAATAACAGTAATTTTAGGAGCTGGAATTAAACTTTTTTGTTATCAAAACTTTTAGCTTATTATTAATAGTTTTACATTACGGTCTCCACCGTTTCTCATCTTGTGTCGCTCATTTCTTTTCAGTGTAGTTGCAGGTTGTCAAAAATGATTAGGCTGCCTGTCATCACTGTAGCGTTTCTGCCTTCTCAGCCAACAAAATGTGATTACAGATGCTAATTCAATATTTGAGTGTTATTTATAAATTTAGTCGCAAATGTTAAAAGCTAAACCTAATTAAATTCAATAAGAGCATGAAAGGAATAAAATATAATAAGCTGATTCAATACTGGATTTAGATTCAATGAAATGTCAACCTTGGCACTGGTTGTGTACCCTTTATAAAAAGGTATGGGGACTTTTGTAGCTAAATGTGAAGATAAAGTCTAATCTTTCCACAATATTCCTATGTTATCAAGTAAAAAACAATTTCCATTTATGATTCAATAATGCTGTTTATCCGCTTTCTCAGCTACATGATATGTTTTATTACTTTTAAACTGCAGAAGACAAATTTGTGGCTGCATCGGCTAACAGAATAAAATCTATACTGCATATCCATCACTGTAATGCACCTGCTTTTTATTGAGTTCCCACACTTGTACTTTCTCCTTTCAGGTTTTACAATACGCTTTTATAAAGACAGTAATCTGAAAGCTTAATATGCCCCAGCAGGTGCTACAATATTTACATGTATTCAGTTTTCATGATGCCTACGTGGGGGTTACACTTCCCACTCTGCAATGGATATGATGTAAAATGCAGCCGTGTGTGATACTTGAGTCATTATCAAAAAAACGAATACAAAAAATGAATTCAATTGCAGCAACAAGACCAAAAGAAATGTGTTACTTCCACCCTCTTACAGTCTGCCTGTGTGCCGGTCCCTGGCTGAGTGCATGTGCTAGAGAGTGGATATGAGAGCACCTGGCAGCCACTTGGCAACTTTCCGTCCCATTTCATTCCCTCGCCTAATGACTGAACGTGGGCCCGGCTCCTCTCTCATTCTGTCCACATCAGGATGCAGCACTGAGAGCGTTTCTACCAGCAACCCCATTTATCAGAGATTGCAGACTAATTGTAAGCACCCCACGCTACTCCCATTACTACTTCACATTACAGTGAGTTGTCTTGTTGGTAGGCAAACGGCAGAAAGCTGAGTTGTTCCCCTTGTTGTATATCTAATGTTTTAGGTTTGCTTCCTCTTTTGTGGTTGTGGTTTTAAGATGATAGTGTGGATGTGTATAAGGGTATTTAAGGATTAAATGTTAGGATACAACGATGAGGAATCTCTCACAAAGAAACAAGGCTTTATAAAATAATTAATTTTAAGGATTTCTTTGAGTTTGTTCGGAGGATTAAGAACAAGTAGGCCTTTGGTTTACGGCTGAAATACGAATGAGATTGAGGTCAAAGTAGGGGACAGACGATATTAAATTGGATATGAATTGCTTTGTCTGTTTTTAGAGATTAAGTTAGGATTAGAGTCAGTTTAGGTTAGTTTACAGCAATGGTAGGGTTATTATTGCTGTTATATTTAATTATTTGGGAAAGAAACAGACAGCTATGTGTGGCTGAGTGCAAGGTGAATACATTTAAAGGAAATCAGAGCAAATATATATTCTGTCTACACAATGAATTGGTTTAAAAGTTCTGTTGGTAATGGCTGAGATGGACCCCTGGGTCCTACTTCCCTGAAGGGTTAGTTCTCATGAAGTCAAAATGGTTGTGTTTTTATCACATGTAATCCTCTAAATCTCACCTTCATGCCATTATCAGGCCCAACAATGGTAAAAAAAGTTTGTTTTATAGTCTTATTCCATTTTCCTGAAAAACTAAAATTAAGTGATGATGACTCATTCTGTATTTGGGGGGGTGGGGATGCGTCTCTGAGGACCCTGCCTCACAGATTACTGTAAAAAAAATACAACTTTATAACTCGTACGATTAAGAACTTTTCTAGCTTGTACAAAACACACATTTATGACTTTATTCACTGATTTGGATGGAAGTGGATCACAGAGACTTTTCTGAGGCCTCCGGCTGCTCTGTCTCAACTCTGGACAGATATCTTTACTAAACTGCTAACGACTGCTAACTACTGCTAACTACTGCTAACCAGTAGCCTCCCAAGGAGCACCTCCAGACGGGGTACGCATCCTCTGAGAATGACAAAGACCAGTTACAGAACCAAGGTGATATTCTTGAGTGTCCTGATGGACAGATACCGGTAGCACTGTTGCTAAAGTAACCATCATCTGCTTAATGTAGCTAGCACCATCTTGGACAGCTCGGTATGACAACAGCACTTGGAAAAACCACATACAGAACTGATGTAAAAGCAAAAATGTGTGAAGTTAGATTATGATTATGATCATATCTGCTCATAATTAATATTTCTGACAGTGGTGTGTATTTACCAGTCGTGGTATAGCATGTTTTTCAGTGTTCATATTGCTGTTATTGTAAACTGTCCAAATATTTGGACAAATTGTACTTTTATGCTTTGGCAATATTGTTCTTGTATTTTCTGTCGATAAAGCACCTGTGACTTAAATTAAACTGAAGTATTTTCAGGAGAGTAACTCTTAGAAATCTGAAAATAATTTGATTTAATGCACCCTGAATTGATGATGTAATTCCTGTTGTGGTTTAGAAAATAAGATCAAGGCTAATTCATAATAACAACATTTTTGTTCATTTTGTCATTCTTTTCCCCAAAGTGTGGATATTCCATTTTGTAATGAAACTTTTATGATGCTTTGTCTTTCCCCCAAGTTGAAAAGCTAGAGAGAGGGATCAAGGCGGCTTTTCTTATATAGCCTCCCAAGGGTTATACCTTTTAAACTCAATAGGGGCCTTTTTCAAAGGGAAAAAATAAAAATAAATCTGGTGTCACTAAAAAATAGCACATGAACTGAAAAGTGAAGAGATTAAAGCACGTACTCCTCCTGTCTGACAAAAAAACAACAGCAAATAGGATTTTTCCCCCATGATGAAACACATAAAAGACCGTCTTAGATTTCAGTTCAAAAAAAGAACAGAAGAAAAAACAAAAATTGCAGTTGTGTTTTTTTCCCCAACTGCAGCGATAAGCTAAACCCCTGCTGAGAACGAGACCATACAACAAGCCGACTGTCAGTCAAACCGACATTTTATATCTCTCTACATGCAAACAGTGATACTAACAGCACAACAAAAAGCAGCTTTGAAAGATAATCTGTAATCTGTGATCGAGACACTCAAACCTTAGATGTTTTCACTTCATGCTTCCTAAACTTACCCCACACGCTGTTGTCGATATTAAGGCTGTTGTCGCTGCTGTGAGGCGATTAATGTCAAGCTCCTGGAGGAAATTGGATAAAGACTTCTGAGAAATCTTTTTATTCTTGCATTGTAAGCTGCAGAATTTAAGAAGTCACTTTCATTTTGGAAATAATGTATAGCCGAATCGAATAAATAGTTCACTTTTTAATGGGATGAGTGGATCCCTTTTGGACTTGTTTCATGTTTGGACACTGATGCCGTCCTGCCATTCAAATAAAAGGCACATTAAAGTTAATCTTGGCTGAGCGCAGGAACCGTCCTTCAAGGTAATGTTCCCTCCTATGATCACTGAGTTGACCTTCAGATGGAAAAAAAAGTACCTCTAATGCCAAGCCTTCATCATTATCCCCTGTAAGTACCAGGGGTTCATGCGGATCACTTAGAATTATTGATGAATCTCAATTAGATTCGTCTCACTCCATTTAATTCTACATATTCACGATATGGTTTGGCAAAAATTATGGGTATCAACATCCTGGGAGTCATTTATATGCCGAAGATGAGTGTTGATGGTAATATTGTTGATCTTGCTAAGTGTGCAGCACGTTATGCTTCCTTTGGCAGTACTGATGATCGCCATGACACCTATCACTCTCTTTTACCCTTGCGTGTGTTATTATTTTCAAATAAGCAGTTTAAAGTTCTTTGCAAGTTCATTAAGCTATTCAAAGGCCTGAAAATAAATTGCACACCATAACAGTTTATTATGATATCGCTCATAAACATTGTTCTCATGGTTTTAAACGGTCAATCAGCCAATGTTTACCAGCATTAATAACTCCATCACAGCCAGGGACTCTGATAAACTTTTTTGTGTAATCAGGATTTAGAAATGTCTTGAATAAAAATCAGTTGAGTAAAAAGAAATGATGGCACCTCGTCATGCAGCCAGAGAGGCTTTCTTTCTGTTGATAACAGTGAATTTCCTACACCAGGACTGATAACAGGACTGGAGTGTGAAGGGCATTTGGTTTTCAGAGAAATCAAAATGTTACACGAGTCCAAAAAATCACTCTTCCGTTAATTTTCAGTGGAGCAGCTCCAAACTACTCAACCAGATGCACCATTTCCTCGCAGCGAAGGATTGTTTTTACTTTAACTAGAGAGCAAAGCAGACAAACAAGCTAACTTGCTGTTAGAAATGTGTATCCAGGGCTGGGAGCAGCAGACACCTAATTTAAATCGGTGTTTAAAGAAACACTATTTGAACAATAATTTCTCACAGAGAATGGCTCATTAGAAGTCTGCGCTCAGGCAGGAAACACTTAAGTAGTTCAACTTATGGTTCACGAGATGCAGAGTCCTGCTGGTGTAATTTCTAGCCATCTAATTAGGAAGCGACTCAGACCTGCGACACCAGGTGAGAGCAGTTAACGAGCAGGCACGATGGAAAACTACTGTGGCTTCATCACACTACTCAAAAATCGAGCTAATTTGGAATACACACTGACAGCTCTGGGGAAACTTTTTCAACTTATCCCACGAGAACACACAACACCCAGTTACAGCATTATGTAGTGTGAAAGTGGGACAGTTAATTTAGCTAATTGGTGTTTTTTTGACCTGTCAGAAGAGGAAAACGCACAGGTGCATTTCACATCATTATTAATGGTTTTGTTTGAGTTATGCCGATAAGTTGAACCAGTGCCAGGGTCCGTGCACTGAAAATTGCATTGAGACATATTAATTTAATTAGCTGCAGCTGTGTTTGTCAATTTCTCCACTGTGAGAAAGGTTTTAAGGTGTTTCACCTGCATTAAAGGGTTAGTTCTAGAGATCCTGGCCTATCACAGATATATTAGTATTGGCGTATAAGGTGGCCGATATGAAACCTTTTTTCTTTACAGAACATAATGCAGAAAAAGATGCTTGGGGTAAATTAAAACGATTAAATTCCCAGTGAAGTCGACAGTTAAAGTGAAATTAAAGTTAAATGTCATTTTGGCCATTGAAGTTGATTGTTGACCTGTAAAATATCCTGCTCCATTACATATCTTTGTCTCAAGCGTTCCTCATTTGAGGGATAAGTGCAAAAAATATGTTTTTCTGTATACATTCTGTATATATAAAGGTACAATCAATCACACCTGATTCAATCAGGTGTGTTGGAGCAGAGAAACATCTAAAACAGTGTCAGAGATCAGAGCAGGGAGCCTCAACCAGCAGGCTAACAGGAGAAAACACTGTCTTAGAAAATATGTTTTACGATGGAGCGCAGCCTGTTTTAAGCTCTAGTCTATTGAAAAATACATGTTCTCTGTCATATGGTCTTTAAAAGTTCCTTAAATACTGCTATATTGTAGTAAAAGTCATATAATTGCAGTGTAAATTAATTTTTAATTTTTAAGAGTATGAACAACAGCAAAAGTTGAGCATGAAGACCTGCAGTGCAAACACAGCCTAATGCTCTTTGAAGAGCAGTGTGACCGTGAAAGGTATAGCCGGCTTTCTCCCCTGAGGAGGCGACAGAGTTGTAGCGTGCAGTATTTAGGCCGGACACAACCGTCCTCTTATGGCTTAGTGGGTCAAGGAGCATAAGTGGCCTGTAAAGCGAACCAGAACCTCCCGTGGGAATTCAAAAGGAAAATCCAATAGGCTTTTTTTTTTTAACTCGGCAACTCATCTAAGCCTGTCAGTGGTGCTCATAAGCAGATGGTGCAGTGCAGTCCCACAGCCTCTCTTTAAAACTACTTCTCCTCCCTGCCCAGGAAAAAGACAGCTCACTCCGTGAAACTACAGTAACTTGATTAAGACTTACTGTATGAAAGCTATTACAATTAAATAGTGGCAAAACAGTGAAAGGTTAGATGGAACAACGGGGAGTCTTTCAATAATTTTGTCTGAGAAAAGTGCAGTGCCACGCAGCATTCAGCGCTCCTCCGTACAGCTGTGACGAGTTATTAAAAGTGTAGCCCGGGCCCGGGGGGTGGTGTGTAATTTTAGAATTAATATACAATTTAGAGCTCGGTGTTTGCAGCCTCTGAATTATTCAAATGTACTTCTGCTATGGGCTCGGGTCTGGTGGGGGTAAGGCAGCCGCTATGCATACAAATTAAGCTATTATGTCAGTATATGAAAGAATTGAAGACGACATAGATTAGAGAAACATAAACATTGGTGCCAGGCAACAAAACAAGATGTTTGCTCTTGTGCAGAGTTCAAACCTCAGAGGCTGCACCATACTAATGGGAATAGTCCAGAATGTTCGATTGTTATTTGAGACTGATATTGCAGTCTGTCTGCGGGGAAATCTTTCTTTAGTGGTCATATTTATATGCATGCAAGTCAACACATGTCCTCCAGTTATGAGAAATTTGATTAACAGGCTATATTTCCCCAAGATTAATACACAATCCAGCCCACCAGGAATTATAGGTATATTCAAAAACACACTGATAACAAGCAGTAATACCATACTCTCATTTTGCTTTTTTTGTGGTTTCAATCAGTTGGAGTCTTTGGCCGTATCAAGGTATTACAGTATACTTAATGTCATCAGAAATGATTTTAAATACAGTCAGAAATACAGATGCTCCTCTTTCTGTTAAAGGTGACGTATTCTGCCATTCAAACACTAAATGCTGCTAATACGCAGTAACTTTTTGGATGAAATAGAGTTATAACTAAAATTAACTTTTCAGTATCCATTTTATCTTGTGAGAGAGTTTCAGAGTTTAATTTAGATTTTTTTTTTGAAGAAAAAAAAAAGTAACTCAAAAGATCGGACTGGAAACCATGACAGTCTGACTGATTGGACAGTTGTTATCTAGATAGATGAATAACTTAAAAAGTGAAATAAATAAAAATCACTTTATGGTATCTTGTCCACCGGCAAGAATTTATGGAGGAAGGGTGCTCATTTCCTGTCGTCACTATATGGGCCATGAGTGTTTAGACCAAACAAGCCTTGTCTTAGTAGGCTAAGCCTATATTAGACCGCATTGAGAAGCAAAGACGCGCCCCTTTTGGTGGACCACCATGGGACCTTATTTCAGAAAACATACAGATGTAGTTAATGGTGAGAGACAAATCATGTTATCTGAGTTTGGCCACAGATCACACGTGTTTATCTATTTAAAAGTACTTTTTGTCATAAAACTGTTGAATTGTAAGACTTTGAAAATATGTCATTAGAAAGACTACAACAGACACAACAGTGTCTCATTCAACATTCACAGAAACACATAACCCAAACCTTGTAGAGCCGGTCCCAGATGGTAGCTAGCTCTCAAAATGGACCAACTCTCCTGTTGCATCAACTGCAGCTGTCATTAAAGTCAGACATGATGTGATTTTCTCATTTTTAATAAGTTGAGGTGGCAGCAATGTTGGTGGTGGTGACATTTCACAATTCAAATAGGGTCAAAAAATCATGTCTTTAGCCATTAACCACTATACATTTTTTATCTGAAACAAGGTCATGAGGGAAACCTGCTCAAACCAGCTCAGCTTTTTTGTAAATTTAAACTGGTTGAAAAGTTTTGTGCAAAGACCGGAACACAAGAAAACTACCACCAGAACCACCACAGTCAAGCAATAAACTGAAATAAAAAAAAGGTTGCTGAAGTCAAGATTCATATACAACAATCTGTTGTTCTCATTGTAAATTATATTCCTGTTAAAGTTGCAATTGAAAACAACAATTCAGCGATAATGATGGAGGCAGTTGTCTCACCTCACTGTTAGTAGGATGCTCTGAAAATGTCGTTGACTAACCAGCTCCAGTAATGTGAACACAAATCATTATTTATTGAAGTGATGAAGTTGGACTGCTCTGGCAGCGTCCACGGGATCGCTGTGACCCGACAAATCTGATCAACATCTGTCCAAAGCAGATTATGGAGAGCGTCTACTAATACAGGCAACGTGCCTTTTCTAGTTTTTCACCTACCTCCATTATACCTGTTTATTGATATTAAACTAAAAAGTGTTCATTTTTTAAAAAAGCTTTACATTTATACTGATTTCCACGTTGTTTTGGAGAGGAATAATGTAGTGCAGTTATATATTTTTTAAATGCTGTCTGGAGTTTAAATCTCATAATTCAGTGTAACAACGCTAATTACAAGAAACCTGGACTACAACAATGTTTTCTTGAATTCTGGACAAGCTTATTGGGACCTTTATATGAGCAGAACATAAACAAATGTGTCATTTGTTGAAATAAGAGCGGTTTGGATATAATGAACAAGGTCTGTAAACACCAGCAGTAATGTTTAAGTCCCTCGTTTGCACACAATACCGGCACCAGTCATCCTTCATAACTGTGTTGCCACCGCTGACACTTTCTACATGTAACGAGGAAGGTACGATTATCTCAGAAAGTTCCATCAGGTATTTTATATAGCTAAATCAGTCTATTTATTTCATAAAATTGCATTTCACTGGCAGCCCAAGGTCTTGCTGCCTGCATAACAAGCTCGGTTAGTGTGGCACACGCTCGTTCTGGGACTCCAATTACAAAGTATCCAGGAAAACGACTGTCATTTTTCTGTCTTTGTCTCTGCCGTGTTGACATTCAGTTAGAGTTTATAGGGCGGTGCATTCCCGCGATCTATAATTATTTTTTTGTTTTCTCATCCACACCAAATGTATTGGAATGGAATATCCATCCATCCATTTTCTAAACTGCTCGTCCTGTTCAGGGTTGCAGCACACATTAGGTGAAAGATTGGGCGACGTACTAACTGGACAGGTCGCCAGTCTATCACAGGGCAAGAGATATTACAGTCTCAGACAACTGAACACATTAAGTGTGAACTGTATGTATTAATTCAGAGCAAGACCCAATGAAATGGACTATCAACTAAATTTTGATATTGAGGAACAAAATTATAATAATCATATTCAGAAGAAGAGTCTTAAACCCTTCCTATTCTCCTCCAGGAATTATTTTTCACCTTTTAGTTAATATTAACTGGATCATTGTTCTCTCTTCACTCCCGTTTCCTCTCGTTTTGGTTTGTTAGATGTGCATTCAAAATGAGATCGTGACGTGGCTTGTAAAATTGACGTTTTAATGCTAAATTGACCTCAGTTGCGTAATAATGAGAAGCCTCCAATGTACGGGGTGATGCTTGAATTATTTATGATTTTCTCTACAGTTCGGTTGGCTTCTCGTTATCGGGGCTGGAAATGAGTTTGCTGAAAACTAGCCAAAGTGAGATCTCCCCTCTCGGCTTACAGAACATGGCGCATTAAAGTGAATCACAGCAGACAGCTGGGGCCGCCCTTTATGGTAATGCACCCTCTACAATTACTGCTTCGACCTTCCCCGGTGAAGAAAAATGGGGAGACGTCCATTTAGCGGCCCTTTCAAACACTTAGTGGCAGACATGTTGGGCAGCAGGACCACCTTTTGCCTGACATTGACTCTTGTTTAGAGGAGACACAGAAGACATTAGAAAGGTGACAGGTTGACAGATGAGATGCATCTGTCAAACAGCAAGAGGACCGTGGCGCATTAATGCCCCCACACCGCCCTGCACCACACAGGTAGATGAAGCTGCTTGGAGATAATGGTGCCAACTACAGCTTCAACAAACAGCTTCTTCATTATCAATCAATCTATCAAACAGTTTTTAAAGTAATCAATCTGCTTTTAAAATGACAACAAACAGTGTCATTTTCCAGTGTTCAAGGTGACATTGAAATTATTTAATTTGTCAAACCTATAGTCCAAAACTCAAAGATACACAACTCTGCTGTCGTTGAAGGTCAAGAAGAGCTCCTCATGTTTGGGAATCTGGAACGAGTTCCTATTTGGAACTATTGTTAGGAGAGACTTTTACTGTGGATGTAAGTCAGAGCTAAAATGACAATTAATTGTTTAAATCATTTTTTAAGCAACATTACCAAAAATTCACACGTTACACCTTCTCACAGGATTTCAGGTTACTATCAGTCTTCTTTCACAGTAAACTGAATATCTTTAGGTCTCGGACTGAATATTTCTACCTGCTCCATCAATTGTTGTCCTCCCACATTTTGTAACTCAGAGACAGTTTGTGTCACACTAGCACAGATTTGTTTTCTGCCCTCCACTGAACTTAAATGTATTATTAATATTTTGACAAGTGTCCTGACTGACTCTTACAAAGGTTAAGTACAGCTTCTGAATTTTTCAGGTTGCTGAACCTTAACAGTACAAAATGTTTTGTTAGTGCTGAGAGCTGAACGGCTCACTTTATATACATTTATTTTCCAGAACCTTAAACATTTCAGGTAGCTTGTGGTGAGGAAGTACAGTATAATTCTTACACTTTTCATGCTTGAGCACCTCATGAGCATCTTAAGGCATTTTTGTTCATTCCACAAAACTTGCAAGTATAATATGAAATATAGAGCAATACCTACTACCACTGATGCTGAGCGGCAAATATGTTTGAAAAGATGCTTCGAAGTACAAAATCTTCACTCAAATCTATATTTCAGACTTTTCACCAAAATATATTGCACAAAACCTCTATTACTCAATTGAACATACTGTATTTGTTGCACAGACACCACAGCAAATATAAACCGAAACATGCTGTGGCACGAGAGAGTGCGCATACAGTATATCTTTGGAGGGTCATGTAAAAACTCATTTTTAGGTCTGATCTCTCACCTCTCTTTGACTTATTTCACAGCCCTTCGGACCACTAGATATACTGAAGTTAACACATTTCCTACCACAGTTTTCACACAAATGCAAGACTTGGTTAATGGATAATTGAGGATTCTCTTTTAAAATACGACACTGATGTTGAGGTGTTGGGGGGCTCGTTCTGAAATGGAACTTGCTTCCATCCAGAGGTTGAAAGTACCTGGTTAAGTGAAAACCAGAGACCACCACTAAAACTGTTTGCACCAGACTATGGTTGGTTGACTGTGTTAAAATGTAATCATCTGGTGGGATCTTCACGTTGAGCCAAACAAACTGGTTGAAAGAGGAGACGATGGAGTGCTGTGCTTCTAATGGGTTTCCTAGCGTGGATCTTTTTTGTTAAAGACGCCCTCTGTATTTTCTGCTTCGTTCTTTAAAAATTAAACACTTACATCCTTTACACTCTGGGTAATCCAAAAGATCTCACAGCAGATTCACTTCAACCATGCTGTGACCTCCATCAGACAAAATCCTACACCTAACCTGCACCATACAACTGGTTTATACACTGCATGTCCGGTGAGGAATGAAATGGAAACGTACCCTTTATCCTCAAACTCTCCGGGATCCCATCCTGCAGAAACAAGAACAAAGAGAAAAAAAGAGATCACCGTTATAATAAACAGTATGACAGAAAGCTGTTTTCATTAAACTGAATGAGATCAATCCTTGGTGCCTGTAACATATAAATGATATTTTATAAACCACTTGGTACTCTTTGCAAATAGCTCTGTGTTCAATGGAGAACACATGTCAATGCAGCCATGAGGTTCAGGTCCAAGGATTTCACTCTGACCATGAGAACATTTCATTTATCAGCCAGATATTAATGTGCAATTATGTTAAGAGGTCATTTGCCTCACTTCCATGCACAACGATAAACCTTTCCACTGGTTACCATAGTCACATCCTTTATGATTTCTTTTTGTGCATCGAGGATATTTTAATATTTTGTTTCCATTCCTGTTCTTCTTAAAGGATCTTGTTCCTGCTGTTTTTGTTTATCGGGGCTGTATTCACGGAGTACTCTCAGAGGGCTCACAACTAAGCCTAAAAGTTTCTAGCATGGAGTCCTAGCTTAGGAGTGATTTAGGAAACTTCTTTGAGCTACTCTGAGCACGGAAGGAACAGAAACTTGAATCTTAGCGGGAGAAGCGAGATTGCCGGGTGTGACGCGTTTTATTAAGAGCTGAATAAATAAATAGAATCCACTATCGACTCCAGGCCCAACTGTCCCCTTTAACTCAACTAAGCCAAATTTAATATCAAACCTGACCTGAGCCGTATATCTTTCTAAACTCTGAAGTTTTGGCTCACCACATCTAGGGTCTGCATCACATTGTAGTCACTCATAGATACCAGCCACAGAAATACACATTCATCAGGATCCATGCATTATTCCCTGACAAATCAATGAAAATGTTCATAATGTCCTATCTCGCAATGTTTAAAAAAAAGTGAGAAAAAAAATCCTGGATCCATCCCTTTATCCAGATCCACGCTAAAAGTTAATAGAGTCTAGTCTGGGCTGAGACCCATCCTCCATCCATACAGCTCGCTCTGCGTAATCCAAGTCTCCAGAGAAGAGAGAATTTATTTACTCCCTCAGAGAGAGCTCGTGCACCCACTTCAGGTGGGGTGTGCACTAATGCTTTTAGCCTTGCACCTAAACTGAAGATTTTGCCATTAAAAAGGGTGAAAATAATGTATTTTTAAATCAGTTTGGGATCCGAGGGCTTCTGGAGCCTTGGGTTACGCAGGATGAGCTGTCTGGAGCCATGTTTGTTTTTCTACCTTTTAAAACAAGTCTCCATCTACTTCAGTTGTTTAGGAGAATGCTGCAACACTGTTCTGCTGTGAAGCTCCAGAAATGCTTTATAGACTATGACATTTTTATTTTTGGATGAACTTATTCTTTAAGGCTCTTAATAGTCCTCCTTGGGAGCTTTCTTAAGGGCTTTGATGCTTTATGAACTTTTATCTTCACCAGAATCTCGTCTTAACATTCTTAAATCATAATACTAATGATTTACTAAGAATTTCATTACTTGGCGCAACTCTTTGTGATAGGACGCTTTATGAATACAACCCCTGATTTGTTGCATTCTCTCCTTTTCAAATTAGTGGTTACATATTGTGATTGAATTCTTATTTTCTTCATTCACAGCAAACCAAAATGAAACTGAACTGTATTTGACAAAAAACTAAGAAAAAGTCACTCCATGTGTAGAGACATATAAAAAAGAGCAAATAAGTGTGACCCCTGGAGTAGGTACACTATTAAATCAGCTGAATTTAGAGGATGCATAGTGATGATGGTTGTACAAAAAGCTGTTATCAGGACTACTATTCTGAGTACTGCTCTCCACAAACCATGAATACGAAAGAAAGAGGCATAAATATTTGATTTCTCTACAGTCAAATCTGCATAGCTCATCCTTCTCGCTCTTGTACAGAAAATTCAGACTCTTTCTACCAGCTCGAGCACTGTGGTGTTATGGAGAAGATGCATTATGCAACAGGTCTACAGTCAATAATGAACAGCGGTCCCTGACGGCCTGCTGGAAATAGAAGATTACCCAATTCCCTGGTTTTCAAAGAGAATCTGCATACTGTCTTCTCCTGCCAAAATGTGCTCAATCGATTCAAAGTCAATTAATACAGCATGTGATACAGTATTTACACATGTATTGATAAATGTTTCCAATAGATCTCACTGGTTAAAAATTAATTTTGACAGCAAGAATAGTTCAGCTCACCATCTTTCTCTGTTACATTCTGTATTATAATATCTGCCATTTTCTCCATATTGTCATTGTTATACTTTCATTAAGGCTGTACTTTTTTGTACTGGGTCTGCACACTTGAATTAATAACTGCTGCTGCTGCTAATGAGACCCATACTAGAGGAAAGAACACCCACGTGAGTAATAACACACTTCCAACAAGTCCTGAGTTGAATATAACAGTGCAGCCGCTGTTTAACACAACTGTTGGTGTTTATGCACTGCAGTTGAGAAGTGACAACAAAATACCACCGTGTCAGTTATAATTACTCTTACTAAATCACCTCAGACAAGTTGCGCTCATGAGGACACAACGGCCTCAAAAATTAGCAATATTTACGTTTTGGGTGATACTATATCGCTGCAATCAAGGACTGTTTTATTGATTACTCTCTCAATTATCTTTTTGATCAATTGATTGATTGCTGAGAGCATAAAATGTGAGAAATGTCATGGAGAGCTCAGGGTGGTGTCTCTGATCTGATCAATATTCTACTTCACAAAGATAAAGTGCAGAGAAAAATGGCACATCCTCACATCCGAGAAGCTTGAAAGCTGTTTTTTGACTGACAAATGACTTTAACAGTTAATAGATTGAGGTAAATTGTCTGGTACATTGTTCTCAATTCCATGACCGCCAATCAACTCATTAATTAACTGCCTTTTGATTTCAGCATTAAAAGGAGTTTTAAGATTAATGGTGGTTGTATATATTTGGGCAGAACCACTTCATATTCAGAGGAGAACTTAGGACCAGTCACAGCTACTGTATTTAACATCGGATGACTTTATGTAATATCCTCTTAGCTGTGAAGCCACCAAATGTCATTTAATATCGAATGGAGCATCAAATGTCTGATGTCATATTTTATATCATCACCCTAGAAAATGATATAAAACAAAATCTCAAAGAAAATCTTCAATTTGAATAAAGTGATTCATTGGACAAAATGAAGCACCAAGCAAAAGTAGATTTATAATAGGATCTGTTTTTCAGTTTTGTAAAGACTCAAGCAATTTACTTTGAAAGTGCTAAAACCAAAACTGATTTTTGTTACAGTGGTTATATAAATGATATCTATGGTGCTCTTAGATTGCTGCTGGACCACCTTGTTAACAGGTGCGTGCCTCCCTTTGCAAGCAGGAGAGCAAATAGTTTTTGACGGCATTGAAATTGTTGCTTTTGAAAGGCTGAACGGAGAACTGAAGCAGAATATTTAATTTTAAAAAAAGTGATTACATTTCTCTTTTTCCAATAAATTTTGACTTTTGGATGTTATCGGAAAAGTTTAGTCTGAACAATCCCACGCAGCCACCACCAGAGCTGCAACCATGAGCCGATCACAACTATTTATCAAGCAAAAATGTCAAACAGTTGCTGGTTCCAACTTCTTAAATCATCATCAACATTTTTAAGACTAATCAATTGTGAAAATAATCGTCAGACTGATCGATAATGAACGTAATTGTTAGTTGCAGTCCTACCCACCCCTGGAATCTTATTCTACATAAAGTGTTAGCTACTAATATTAGTGTGGCCTAATCTGTCTGCAGCTGTGCAGAAACTCTGGTTTAAACAGAGTGAACAGACGTACAAAAAAAGCTGTGCAGCAGTTAAATGTTGATTTAGAATTTGAATGTCCTAATGAATGAAACTATGAAGCTTCAGACTGTTTGGTCCAGCCCAGCTTTACTATCAGCTTACTCTTTTCATTGAGATAAATTTGAGATGATGCTATGAAAATATAAAGTAAGTTCAACATCATGACCTGAATATAAGCTGTCCCTGCATATTATCCTTCTGGCCGTCTCACAAATCATTGTTGACTAGCGACCCAGTAGGCCCAAATCACTGAAAACACCTGTGGCTCTCTGACATTCTTCGTATCCTCCCCACCCTCTTGAGGAGGTGACATTTCAGATTTCACTACAGGTAGGGAAGATATCAAATAGGGGCTTATTTGCATATGGCAGACAGTGTTCACACTTCATTTGTTTGAGGAGAGTGATTTCCCCAGGGCCACTGGCAAGCCTGTCTCTGCTGCTCTGAGACTCAGGGGACGGCGAAGCACCCAGCTGTACAACCTGTGGTTCATCTGCCCCTGTCACAGCTAGCTGGCTGACCGCCCACATCTCTCTCTCTCTCTCTGTCTCTCTGTCTCTCTAGCTTTATCTCTCACCCCCTCAATCTATACCACCCTCCTCCGTTTCCTCTCTCTCCTGCTTCACATCTCACATCCCTCACTCCTCCACACCATCAACTTTCAAGTACACTTCAACTTTTAACATATGACTGCAAATTGCAACGTATCTGTGTGACAAGTGAGTAGAATATACAGTACATCAGTACTATCGGTCTGAACTAGGCTTAAAAGATAGATCCAGTCTTGCCGTTAGTGCTGGGAGGAAAATAACACATCCCTCATTCACTTCATTGTAACTACTGCTTTTAGACAGCAGAGGTGCTGATGCAGAAGGCTCTGGAAAAACACAGCATTTTGGAAATCAATATTTCTGCAAACATACATTACACATTACAGTACATGTATATGAGCTGACAGTCATGTCAGGAGGTGGAAAGGATGGTGGTGGAGTTACAGCTAGGTTAGAAGGCTTTCAAGGGAGCGACCACTTTTCGAGACTGCATTTCAACATCTTAAGTGTGAAACCACTGGATATTTTTAAGGACACCTCGGAACAATTTCTGTCCATGTTTGTGGCGACAAAACCAGATACTTTAAGCCAAAACATGATCTTTCCCTGAACCTAACCAAGTGGGTTTTGTTCCTAAACACCAGACTGTTCACCAGACTGTAAGCACAGTGTTGTCACAACATCACATTAAAAATGAACATAAAGAAACGCTTGGTTTCATCATGTCCATGGTTTGCAGACCAACAGTCATCCCTACAATATTTGTTTATGAGATTTAAAAATATTGAGTTAAGTATTGTGTTTTGTGATATAGCCTAAAAATATTGCAATATTATTTCAAGGCCAATATCATCTGCTGGTATTGGCCTATCACAGATAAATCAGTATCTGTGTCCAACATTAAAAACTGGTTATAATGCTGAAAAAGATGCTTGAGGTCATTTCTAATTATTTTATTCCCAGTCAAGTGTTCTGTTTCAGTGCCCTGATGTCATTTTAGACAAAGTCTATTATTAAACTGTAAAATATCCTGCCTCCATTATATGTCTTTGTCACAAGTGTTCCCATTTGAGGAATAATTGCAAAAATGTGCGAATATCTGCCCATATATTGATATCAGAAGTCAAAATCATAGATCCTCCTGCTCTAATTTACACCATGATAACTTTCTAGAGTGTGAAATCCTTCTTCATAATATCAAAAATCTTTGTGCAGTGATTTAGCATGAGATACACTTTTTTCTTCATATGCTCTTTTTGACTGTGCAACTGTACACAACTGGAACTGAGCACATTTTCTTCTTTACCCGTGGCAACACGCCTGCACCAGCCCAATCCTAACCCTCATCAAGTCAATAACAAGTCACACTGAAATAAGTAACAAGCCAAGAACAGCAAAGATAAGCATGCAGCAGAACCAGGTTAACACCAGCATGCACGTTGACATCTTGTTATTGTTGTAGCAGATTGGCTCCATACAGCGTCTGCTTCTTCGGCCCCTGTGGAGACTTCATAGAAGCTGGTTACCTCAGCCTCAGGCTGGCTGCCATTTGAAAGTAGACAGCTCATCAAGATGAGTGACAAGGGTTGGGGCTAAAACTGACCAGCTGAGGAGGAGGAGGGTGGAAATAATACAGACAGTAGTCACATTTAAGCCAAACACTGCCGACCGAAGCTGAAACTGAAGCTACTGTGCATCAAGCTGTTTCCTGTGAATTTTATGATTTTTTCTTGTTATTTCTCCCTTTCTCTTTATCTCAATCTCATTTGCCCAACCCCCTTCCTACTCTCTCCCTCTCCCTCTCCCTCTCTGCTTATCCCCTGTTAATCTAGATTTGCCATGTGGCCAAGCCAGAGCTGGATGGATGGGGCTTTGCGCACAGTTGTCCTTGCCTCCATTTTGTTTGTCCTGACATAACAGCTTGATGTCAGGGCGACAAACTCTCAGAAATTGCTTTTGTCCCCTGTGTCGAGCAAGCTTGGCTGCAAATTTTACAAATTACATATCCAGTCTCTCCATCACTCTTACAGTGAAAGTCGCCGTAAAAGAGACAAAGTGAAATAAAACTGTATAAAATAAAATCTCCATGCGATATAAGCCTAACTGTCACTTTGAGTGGTATTTTCCATTATAATTGGGGATGGATTCTGGTGGCCTGGATCTGTGTCCTACGCCTGACCCTATGTGGAGGATTTCACAGTGAATTTCTGAAACAATACCAAGGGAATTATGGGTAGAGCATGTGACCAGCTGTTTATGGCCGAGTGGCTCCTGGTGATTGAAGTCTTTGTGAGTAAAGCTTATAAAGGTCGCATCCGATCCTGTTACCCTTGTCAAAGACTGTCCTTCAAAGCAAAGGAAAAGGCACCGCATTAACACGGCCACCGGAGTCTCACAGCTCGTGTTGGTGAGCTCAAAGGATGTTCAGTCCATTTCTCTGAATGTGCAAATGAGGAAATTAATGCAATTATGTCATTTGGAAAAATTAACATTGTTTTTGTGCTATCATGTTTCATTAATGATGGATGTGAGAGGAATTTAATTCAAAAAGTTATGCAAACTAGATTTTTTTTATGTTTAATTGCCGTAATTTTGTAATTAGGGACTGTGACAACCTATCATTGTATATAAAAAGCACAAACAAAATTTAAAATGTGAGCTGTCAACCATGTCCTGAGACTCGGTATTGCTTTTCTAAAATCTGAGGATAACTCATTTTGAAACAACTGTTCTTTATCACTGCTCACTCAGCTATATTGACAAGTGGATGACCCCGGCCTCTCTGCAATCTAGCCAACAGCGGAGAAAATTCTCTAACAACAAAAAGCCTGTTGACATATTTTGGAAAAGGGCTTCCAATGTGACCGTTTTTCACCGAAGGGCTGTAAATTTCCACAGCTTATTTTGACAGGCGGATAGATGAGCAGAGTTTACCACTGTCCTCTCACAGGATGAATTGTAATGGTATGCAGATGCTGTAATGACATTCCTCTGCAGTGTAATCACAGCGCCTGGCACATTAATTTCATTGGAGTGGACAAGCACATACATCATTTTTGTAGTTTCCTGTCAAATTCCCGCTACATGTGGACATACATTACTTTAATTATTAAAGTCACTGCGGTTTCAAACCAGCGCAATAAAAAGAGAGACAGTCAAAAGTAGCTAGTTTCAGCAAGAGATAATACACTGTTCAATACAAAAGGAGGTAAAGCACTATTACACCACCTGCAAAATATGCCGTTGGTTGAACTAAAGCTACTTTAAGAAGGTATGTCTGCTTCGTTTAAGTGACAAGACATTACAATAAAAAGCAGGAACAGTAGTACACTCTCGGTGCAGCACAACAGAGTTTGTGAAAGCAGGGATAACTGGCACTGTGTTGGGAGAAATAAAAGATTACAGCACAAACAGGAAAGGTTTCAGGAAATATTGCAATGCGAATTTTGAAGTCATCAGAAGGAGAGCTACCTCTAAGATTTGTGTCCCAGTGCCTTTTAAACAGGAACACTAAAGCTGTTTCTTTCAACAATAAAGGTTGTGTATTTTTTCCAAAGATGTTTTTCCACCAATATTCTAAAGCAAGAAATGATGCTTCTGCTAAGTTTCTTCAATTAAAAGTTCACTTCAGCCAAATCATGAAAAACTTTCTGAATCATAAAACTGGAGTTAAAGCCATGAAGTTTTGGGTTTTCAGAAACAGTGTCTGCTATTCCAGTAGACATTTAGGAGTTCAGCACAACATTACTCTGCTTTGGGAACTGGAGGGTGGCAGGTGAGTCAGTGTGGACTGGTAGCTGGAGAGGTGCCAGTTCACCTTCTGACATCTCTCCATACATTAACGCATGTGTATCCGCATGTTTCCTGGGAGGTTACTGTGGAAATGATTATGGGTGATACTTCAGATCATCATAAGTCATGATAACTGACACACTGTCAGCACTTTCAAGGCTTTAGAAGCTTTAGCTAAGTGGCCTAAGCAATAATAATAGTGTTAGTGGTATTCGCTCGATAAAGTTGCTAACCTTGATCTTCATGAATGAATGATATGCCGTCCTAATCGCTCTAAGAAAGAGGGTTTGCTTCCTGTTACCATGGAAAACCCTGGGTCCAGTTGAGTGACTGAACATGCTGGAAGTCGTGCCTATACTTGGTGCAAGGTATCATGAGGACTAGGAATAAGGTGGATAGGTCCTATTAGTGCACATGTGTGGATTTCAGGCTTGTATGTGTGTGTCTGCAAAATAACAACAAAATATCAAAAAATCGCATTTCCCTAAGGGGATTAATAAAGTATGTCTTCATCTTCTTCTTCTTCTTCTATACACCCAGTTTATTAGGTAGACTGCACCTGTTCAATTCAATGTAATCCAACACACCATTCTGCCATAAAGTCCACTTTCATAATGCCTGGAGGTGATAGTTCAATGACATGTTCGAGGTGTTGTTGCACTAGACTGCATTACATTATAGGTGTTTCATATATTCTGCCCATCTCTTGGAAGAACAGAACACTAGAGACACCTCTCTCAATATAATGTAGTTACTTACAACACACCTGTAAGGGTGACACATTTCTGACGATGTCAACAAAAACTGATTTATTACAAACTTTGTAAAAGCAGAATTTATGGGATATCGGTTTAACTATAGATTGTACAGGTGTATCTGATAAAGTTGCCACTGTGTATATTTTTTTTTCTATTGTTCAAAATATTGAAAATTTACATGTGGAAAACGGGATTTACCGGACAGGGTTCATGCTAACACTTATAGCTCAGCAGCTACAGTGAAGATTTCATCTTTAAAAATGATTTTAATAACGTCTTTTCAAATCGATTTGAGATCTTGGGGCTTCTGGAGACTTCGATTACGCCAAAGGAGCTGTATGAAGCCATTTTATGGGAGAAGGCTGCAGTTTTGCTGTGAATATCAGGAAATGTTTTGTGGACTACAAAACCTCCCCTGGCTTTCCATCAGGCTAAGGGTGAGTAGATAAAGATTTCTTGGGTTGGTGAATGTATCCTTTAATTTGCCTTCAACTAAAAAAATGATATGAAAAGTTGGTTCAGCAACGTCACAAATAATCATTTAAACCAGCTCCACTTTTCACTCATCTTCCAAATGTCTAACCAAAGCTAACATGTAACAGTATCTCTGTTTCATCAGGAATGTCCTTTCCTAAATAGACATTGTAGATTCACTATACTTTCAAAAAATTCTGATACGAGGCCTCGATCAGTTACACTTGTTGACATAGAAACACTATCGATCCCTGAAATCTTACACCTAAAAGGATAAAACACACAGACTAACGAAAGACACATTTCATCCTCCACACTTCAATGCGTCATCTTTACAAGATGAAACTGTGAAATCTAAAATACCTCCTTTCTTTTTTTCTTTCCCAGGATATGTAGGATCTCAAGCTGTTGTACAAAGTATTGATAAGACAATGGTGCAATGTCACACTGAACGTTATAATGGTAAAGAAAATACAGTCATCTAGTCCTTAAAGACTGAAATCCAACACTGTACAGGTAGGTTGGATGTTGGATTGTTCACTTCTCTCTTCCTTTTAGTATAAAGCCTCTCAGCCTGGCAGAAGTGCTATCTCTGCACTTTACTGAGATCACACTACAGGATTTCTGGGTACTGAAGTTTAAATCTCTTTACTTCCTCAACACACAGTTTCCAAGGTAGCTGTGGCTCGAAATAAGCAGAACTCTTGCATAGCTGATATATTCAGTGCATGTGTTCAGAAAGCATCTCTTATCTGAATAAATCTTCAGTAAATTCAAATGGTCAACTTGCTTGACCACTGCGTTGATTTGACATCTTTGCATGGCTGCCAGCTCCTCGCTCAACTCTCATACAGTCCAGTGACGCTCCTACCATCTGTTCACTCTGTCTCCATCTTCTTTACTTTGCAACCACCTCTCACCCCGCCCACCCTTTAGTACCACTGTGTTTGCCTTTCTTTCTCATGCAGACGTGACTAAGGCTCACTGAAACAAATCTTAAACACAATATTTAGTCTGAAGATGACAGATTGCCTTGAAGTAAAAGCAAGCATAGAAATATTTTCTCTTTATTGTCACTGCTAAATTTTTTTTTTTATCTTGAATTGGATAGGGAGGAGAAGTGTTTACTAAAGAACAGAACTGGAAAGAGGGCTTATGGGAAATGTGTTCTGAAGGACCACAATCCAACTAATGCCTCTTGATAAAAACACTTCGCTTTCCGCAAGTGCCCGTCTGCCAAAACAGTCAATTTATCTCCCAGTCTGTCTTTAATTTATCCATCTCTGCTACCCTAGTTTTCTGGAAATTAATCAGACCCCAAAAAAATCAAAAGAGTTGAGAGTATGCTACAAGTTTAGAGGGGAAAATGTAAGTCATTCCTCGACATACAACATTAATAAAAGCAGCAGATTCTGCTCGTGGGGCCGGGCCTGTACTGCTGGGTCAGTGAGCATTAAATGACATCTTTTACTTTAAACGTTCAGCTAAAATGACATCCAAACCTCCTCACTTCATTCAAAGCTCATCTTCATCTTTGCTCAGCTGTGCCTCACATTAATCTGATAGTAGTCTGTTAAAAGACAGTCCCCTGGCACAGAGGGAGGGATAATGATTCATCAAGTTTTTTTCAGTAGGCAAAAAAACAACAACCACAGGAGAGTCATCTGATGCAGGAAGAAAGTGCCACTGTAATTAGTTTCATACTTGGCAAAAGCACATAGTCCCTCTTGTTACTGACGGCAAATGAAAAAAGACGGCGATCAATACCTTGTGTCGGAATCTCACGACTGGTCGATAGGGCGGCGACCTGAATTCCTCCTTGTTGGGTCTCCCGTCGGTGCCGAGCACAGCGAGCCCCAACAGTAGAATTGCCGCCGACCACCATCTGGCTGTCTTCATTGGTCTTCTTCTGTCAAAAACCAAACAAGAATGAGTGCTCTTCTCCAACACGCTGGAGGTTCAATACTGGTTCTCCAAGACAATACATCAAGTCCACCGTAATTAGTGTAGACAATGTGAACCGCAAAACTGTCGCTGGTTAAAACTAAAGCTATCAATACGTGCCTTACACTC
This sequence comes from Pagrus major, assembly GCF_040436345.1. Lineage (NCBI taxonomy): Eukaryota > Metazoa > Chordata > Actinopteri > Spariformes > Sparidae > Pagrus > Pagrus major. The sequence goes on from NC_133232.1 coordinate 36,732,721, forward strand.
GGCGAAGAGATTAGATCTCCTTTGAATCAATTAAAGGGAAATAGACGTCATGAGAAAATCAAGATAAAGAAGACAAAGAGCCAATATATTAAGGCAATTAAAGTGAGGGCTTTGGATTAATTAGTCTGAGTGTCTAAGTCAAGCAACTGTGATGTGGCGGAGAGATTACATCTTAAACAGTTTCCTCACATCCACACAGAGATGCAGCCCAAATATATTTATTTAACGGGGGGGAGAATAGTCACGTTTCACCTCCAATATAACAGCATTTTCAATAATTTATTGCACTGTATATAAACGAGTTTGACCTTTGCATGACATGAATTAAACAAAACAGTTGTTTGTGGGAGAAAAACACCAGTACCAGAAACAGAAATGTGACAGGAAGTCAAAATGCAGAAAGTACACAGAGAAGAGGATTTGTGTTAGCCGGTGCTCTCATATTGCCTGACACAAGGTTTAACCCACGCACACAAACACACACACACACACCATACACACACACACACACGCACACACACACCATACACAAATACACAAACACAAATGCACAAGCTTTATGTTAAAATCTGCATTGTGTTTGCTCCTTCTTATTTTCCTCTCTCGTCTTTATCTGTATTTGTGTCCTCAGTTCTTTGTGCAGCACGTCCCCTCTGTTAGAAGCGCTTTATAAACACATTTGACTCGACTTGACTTGTTGATTTTCACAGGCAAACACCGAGCTGTACTTTCTAAGCCGTCTCAAGCCACCAGTGCCTGCTCATCATCCTCCAGTGGAGAGAGATGACTGACAGCAGGATGGTGACCCCGCTTCCTTGTTCTTCTGGAGTGACACTGAGTCAGACAACAATGGCACTGTTGTGGCAGCTCTGTGGGCCCACATGCTATTCACTGGAGGTCAGGAGGTCATGCCGGCAAAGTGGTGTGTCACTGTGATGTGTCGGATGAAGAGGGGGCATTAAAACTTTATTTTTGTGACTTTTATTGTCTTTCTGAGCTGCGTGACACCTGCAGATTTTCTGCTTTGAAACAAATGTTTTACTTGCACATATAAGACTCATGCTGGCAGAAATATAAATCTTCAATTAGAAGAACAACTACAGACTTGCAACAGTATCACACCACTGACAACGGCCAACCGGTGTTTTTTTGGCTGAAATATTTCCTTGTTTATTGCGAGGAATGTACAACATTAAACATGGCAGAGTTGACCTGGGGCGAAATACACAACAATTTGGTGTGACCAGTGGTGTCATATCATAACAAGATGGTCTCTCATTTTATCTAATGTCTTACAGTGGAAGGGAAAGATTGAAACTAGGGATGCATCAATTTATTGGCAGTAGGTTCGGTTTCAGCCGATGTGTGTGTGTCATTCACTGACATCGCCTTATCAGCAAACATTCACCGATGCAAGTGGCCGATGTTGATCTATTGTGTCTCATTCATTTTGCTATCCAACCCAGCCTTCCCTTGGACTGCAGGCATATACTGTACATGCATTACTCTGTCCACAATTCTGGCAACGTGCCGTGTGCACATGCTCAGTGTGGAGTGGAAAAAAAATCTCTTCTCTAATTTCCACCCCTCTACGTCCAGTGACCTTGACAGGACCACACCAGTTGTTGGTGTTGCTGTTTGCAATAAACAAATCAAACAAGAACAATTTAAATAGCTCAACACAACTAATATTACAAGTGGTTTCTCCAAATTCAACACAAAATGCCACTTTTAATGACTATTGCAGTCTCAAAATTATTCAACCCCTTCATGACAAGCATCTTTACTACTTAGTAGAGCGCCATTTTGCTGTGATGGCCACTCTAGTATTTTCCAGGACTTCTTCTGAAACCAAGCCTTGGTGGACTTTGAGGTATGCTTGGGATCATTGTCCTGTTGGAAGGTCCAATGACGCCCAAGCTTCAGCTTCCTCACAGACGGCATGACATTTTCTCCCAGGATTTCCTGATACTTGATTGAATCCATCTTGCCCTCCACATGCTGCAGGTTTCCAGTGCCAGAGGAAGCGAAGCAGCCCAGAGCATCACTGAGCCACCGCCATGCTTCGCTGTAGGCAGGGTGTTCTTCTCAGCGTATGCTTCATTCTTCCTCCTCCAGACGTACTGCTGATCCATCGGCCCGAAAAGTTCCAGGTTTGTTTCATCGCTCCACAGAACAGAATCCCAAAACCTCTTTGGCTTATTTATATAGTTTTGAGCAAATTGGAGCCGACTTTTCTTGTGCTTTTGGGTCAGTAGTGGTGTTCGTCTTGGAGTTCGGGCATGGAGCCCTTCAGCGTTTAGTATGCGCCTTACTGTGGAGCTGAAACCTCAGTGCCTGCTGCCACCGAGTCTTGCTGCAGGTCTTTTAAAGTCAGTCGAGGGTTTTTGACCACCTGCCTCCTCAGGACTCATTACAGGGCAGCCGTTGATAGCTTCCTTTTTCTGCCACGTCCAGGTAGTGTAGCCACTGTTCCTTTGACTTTAAACTTGAGAACTATGCTTCCAGCTGTATCTCTAGCAACATTCAGTGCCTTTGCTATCTTTTTGTATCCTTTTCCTTGTTTGTGCAAGGCAGTGATCTCTTCTTTGAATGATTTGGACAATTCTCTTGACTTGGCCATATTTCTAACATGCAATGAAACGTCACCGTCAACAGTCCAGGTATTTGAGGTGTTCGATCTCATCACACCTGATGCAACTAATGAAGCCCTTGGTTGGTTGCATCAGGTGTGCTTGAGACCACACCTGATTTGCAAATGTGTCTCTTGTGAGGAATTCTATTCAGGGGGTTGAATATTTTTGAGACTGCAGTAGTCATTGAAAGTAGGATTTAGTGTTGAATTTGGATAAAATCCTTGTAATATTAGTTTTATTTAACTATTTAAACTGTTCTTGTGTAATTTGTTTATTGCAAACACCTGAAAAATGTTAAATTTTGCCAATAAACCTAAAATGCAATGGGGGTTGAATAATTTTGATTGCAACTGTATAAACACCTGGCTAAGTGCTCAAAATCACTTCTGTGGTAGTTCCTGCAACAACATGTTGTGTGTCTCCAGGACCACATTTTGCTATGATGACACACACACACGCACACACAGACTCACAAGATGAAAACAATACCAGCCAGCTATGCTGTTGTTGCCAGTAAATATCAACAGCTGGGGTAGGCTTAGAATTGTCTGCCAGATTCAACACCCAATTTCCAGACTACTTCTTTAACCTTTAGAGACATTGGCATTTAAAAACCAATGTTCTCTGTCAAACTTGGAGAAAACTTTTTTAGAATCTCAGCCCACCTACCAATCGATCCTGCTCGTCCGTTAAATGTTCAAGTAAAATTTTAACAACTGAGACAAACAAACCAGCTCAAATATTCAAAGGAATGTCTGCGAAGAAACTAATGTACAAGTTATATGTGACAAACCAGCATAAGGAGGCGTTGAAAGTGACTTGATAATAAAATGAGTTGGAAGCTTTTTTCTGAACCTGACAAAGTAATTGTTAAACGTGTGGTAATGATCAACAGGCTCACCAACCCCCTGCAGACAACATATAGTCATTTTGTGCTATGGGGCACTAAAAATTGTACCTACTGCTTCTTTAATGTGATCATATGCATTCTCTGTGCATTTTAAAACTCTCCAGATCCAGGTAGGAACGCTGCCTGCAGCTGCTGCTGCTCCACTTCTCTGCTAACACAGTCTTTTCGCCACACTAGGTGGATTACCATATCTGCTAGCACAATCAATCAACTTCTTGCGGCGTCCCAGTGTTAAATGGGTTATTAATGGACTAACTTTTGGAGGATGCTGTGTCAGACACAGAGTCATATGCACAGTTTTTAGAAGTTTAACTGCATCATACAGCACAGTGACTCACAGGGGAATTTAACTCATTACGATCAGTCAAAACTGTAAACAACTTTCAACTTCTACTACTTTTACTGACTATTGAATCATTAGTAAACTTAGGAGCTTTGAACAGTGTCTAAAGTGCCAACTATGCTGTTCTGTATTTCATTAAAAGAGCAAAGTCCCTGAGAGAGCAAAAGCTGTCTTTACTCTGGATTGAACAATGCACATTTAAATTGCTCCTGCTCCACACCACACAGCACACAAAGACGTTTTTTTCTGAGATTTTGTGGCCATTGGTGAGTTAATTTTCTTGTCATTGAGTCTACTTTTCTTTTCATCTTGTGCACCATTACTGTTAACAGAGCTTTGGCACAATGACAAACTACACAGATCAAGGGGAAGGAAGCAAAACTGGAGAAAAAACTTGGACAAAACAAACTGCCACTGCAGATATCATTAACGGAAAGACTCAGCTGGTAGTGCTGTTGAATTGCATTGCATTACCGAGAAGTGTTTCTTATATTTTCTCCATTTATATAAAAGCGGGTAGACTTAATATTGGAAACATTTCACAGTATAATGCAACGCAATTCAACAGCACCAACTACAGCCTCGAAAATGAGCATACAGTTAAAAATCTAAATTACAAAGCTGTCATGAAAGTAGGACTTCAATACTGTTCTATTAGACTGCATCAGTTTCAGCTGGTTGTTCCTTATACAAAGGAAACTCAATGTTTATCCACTAGAGGTGTGGACATTTCTCAGATCTGAGATGTATTGTGATGTGCACATAGAAGATTCTGCATAGATGCAGTGACAGAGCATAATCAGAAGTTCGTAGGCAGTTGACTGTTGGGCACATGTCTGATTTTATGAATCTGTTTGAAAGCAGGAAATGTGTGTGAAATCTGCCTCACAACAATTGCCAACGTTGTCAGCTGTTTTCACCTGAAGCTAACGTCTGCCGCCATTAAAAAAACACAGGTAACAAAGCTAAGCCAAGAATTGAGGAGCTGCTGTCAACTTTGGGAGAGATGTGTGCAGCAGAATCATGTTTGTGATGTTTGCCGCGTTAAGTAAGTGCCTCGTCTTAAAGCTGGCATGTGAAAATGATAGTTTCATATAGTACAGTACATGAGTAATGCACTGCAGATGGATTTATGTTTTGTTTTTGAAACAAGTCACACGGATACTGATAGTGAAAAGATGCAGCTTTTTATATTGTGGACTGTTGATGATTCTTAAAAGACTAAATAAAAAGGATTTTAGTTGGAATGATCTAACTGCTTGTATAAACTGATGAATAAGTAGTCGTGTGCAATAATGTAGAAAGTTTTAGGATGCCATACATTGAGATGCATCAAGATGTTTTGGGAATGGTGCATTGAAATTGTTGACATGTGAATTGTAATCATAATTGAATCAAATCGTGAGGCCAGTGAACATTCAAACCTCTATCATTCACACAATTTACCCAAAGTGAAACTGGGGCTGCAGGTAAGGTTTTCCTAACAAAAGCCTATACAGAAGGTGTATTTGGGTCAGTTAAGCTTTGACATTGACAGCCTAAGACATGAATAAGAAGTCAATGTCCCCTCCAGTAAAGAAAACAAGTGCACATGATGTCATAAAACCTGGAGTTATAATGGACAAGGTCAGGACTTTTAGCGAACATTGCCTTAATTTGACTGACATCAGCTCTTTTGTGAGCGGGTCATATATTGTATATTCACTCCTTTGTGTGTGTGAGAGTCAGAGTGCATGTTTGAGTAAATACTCAAAGTCTTATTTATTAGCCTTGAACGCACAGGAGACAGAAGCCGTCTGGAAGTTTTCCCTCAGCCCCCTCAGGGAATGCCATCATAACTTTGGCTTGTGGTTTTAAATTCCCCAGAGCACGTCTAAGCTTTGGCATTGACTTTCAAATGAAGACTACCTATTTCCCACTATGTACACAATGCATCATGTCTTGACAAGCTCACAGCCGCTCTCCTCTAGCCCCCCCATCCGTCTCATTCAGCAGATTTTTGCCATTCAGTGCACTGGGCAAGCATAACAAACAAAAAAGTCCAGACAGCCGCTCCTACAGATACTATGTGCATGTACTGTAGGTATCCTACCTGCTGCAACACACTGCGAATTAGCTTGGTTTGAATGAATGCGCACACTGTAATTTACTATCAGCTGTCATGCATGTTTAAGCAAGTCATAAGCCTGGAAAATAGGAATACATTATTGAACATGCCACACATTTTCCTGACATTACACATGATTTTACCCCAAAAGGCTTTGATTCAGGAATACTGAACTCCCACATGACTATTAGTCAGCTTAGACTAATTCTGACTTATTGCTGATAACTCTTCAATTTACAGCTTTCTAATTACAGTCAGCTTGTCTCAAATGTAATTAAGCGAAGCCCCTGAGAAATCAGGAATTCTACATATGGCTGATGGTCCACTGGGAATACTGAATCTCCTCTGTTTTTCCAGTAGACAGTACAGTATGAGCATAGTCGAGACAAGTCTAGAGAACATATAGTTTTTAACAATCACAACAGCATATGGTGCAAGTTAAAAAATTCCGGCCTTTTGCAGAAAGGCACCAAACCCTCTGGCAGTGTTCAAACTGTTTAAGCAACAAAAGCTGGAGCCAACGCTTCCCTCAAGCATCTGTTTTCCAGTGCTAGCTCCACTGTCGTCTACAAAGTTTCTCAGTGCAACTACAGATTTTTTCTTATTTCTCAACAAAGTGAAAAAAACAGGCCTGAAAATAGAAGTGTAATTTTATAAGCCCAAGAGCCGATGTCGTGAAATACTGTTTGTGAAAAGTAGTAGGTTCAAATGTCCAAACTAGAAGGAACAAACTCACTCTCCTCTTCACGATGTCGATTTATAGATGCACTTCAACAAAACATTACTATAATCCATATTTTATGTAAAACACACCTGTTAAGTCTAAACCATAGTGGGAGGCAGCAGTACAGAATAGTGCGCGATCCGCCTAAACAGAGGCCGAATAAATTTAACTTGATTTTTCTATATATAATTCTGTTTTCTGGGATCTTGACCTTTGACCTTTTGTCTGAGAAGACAAAGACTGAAGAGACTGAAATCTACCAAACCCAACCTTTTGGCTTCTGACCCCTTCAAAGAAAAACGATGTGATTGTGTGACCCTCATCATCACTTTAATATTTCTATTTGTTTTTACTAGTTTAATGAAAGAGTGATTTAAAGATACATGTACGATTTCTGCATTAAAATGTCTTTTTAGAGTGAGAAAGAAAGGTGGTGACCTAACATGAATAAGACTTTAAAACATTACCTCATCTGTGAGCATTTGTATATCAGATACACTTTCATCAGCAATGGTGATTGTTTAATGGTGCAAAGTGAATTTGACCATTTGTGTTTATTCACGTTACTCGACGCAAGTGTTTATTCAGTCCTAACAGCCAGATTAATTTACTTTACATTAGCTGTAAACTAATCCGTTTACCAACAGCAGGTCGGTAGGTAAATAGGCCTCCAGTCTGTAAAGGGATCAGAGTAGAAGCCGGTGTGACTCTGGGTATTGTTCCTCCAGAAGGTCTGGCTTTGCACCAGACTCTCTCATCCAGCCTTGCTGGCTCTAAGCAGCTGTGGCGACTTCCCTCCACTCGGCCCGGCGTTCCCCATACAACACTCTGCATATTGGGTCTTTTGTTTTGTTTTGATAGGGAGAGCCCTGGAGGCAGAAATGACATATTGTGCGTTTAACTAGTCACAACAAGTCCTTGGTCTATTTTGAGTGAACTTTAGAGCCCTGAAGAGGTCAAAGTAGCCCCTCATCTGTAAGAAAAGATTAGGTGAACATCTAGAACATTAAATATCCAGTTTCTGTTGCAGAAATATTTTTCCACTTTCCTGTTAATTATCTTTCCAACCCTGAAACTTCTCTTGAACACCTGGTGTGGTTCCAGTCTACAGGTAGGGAAACACTGTCTTCAAGGTGCAAAATTAACTTTTGTCCACCAGCCAGAAGGCTTGTGAATGTTCACATTTTACCAGCCACTAGAAAGATTACCATTGTTATTCTGGCAGGTTAATTCTCCCAGTCACTTGCATATTTTAAAGGCATTTGGCTGCTGCTGACTGGTGCTAATTTTGTGCCCAGACTGTCTTGTTGCAGCAGATGGATTCAGAGAATCCAGAGAAAGCTGACCTGAGTAATGTTTGATAGCTTATGCCACTGTTCAGTTAAGTCACATGCTGTGTGCAGTGTGCAGACACTACATGATTTATAGCTATTTTAAATTGAAATATTCCATCTATTTCTTACTACTAAAGCTGAAAACATGCAAGGCTGCCATGTTTTACTCCTTTCAAGTCCTCATGGTGAGCTCCCCAATGAGCTGTGCAGAAACAGTAGAGAACTGAGGATGTACTGCACAGCTCCTGAGTGCGAGCGGGGTAATGAATGAGGAACGGGGCAACATGCATGTTCAGTCAACTGACCATGGCCAAACAACCTATTAAACACTCTCAATGTGAGGGCTGAGCCCTGTTCAAGGTCACTGTGCTGCTTGAAATACTCACATTACATGAATAGTGAACCGAACTTCCTTTTCACACAAAATAAAACATTTTTCCATGCATGTGACTTATTCATCCTGACAATTAAACTACTGGAACTTATCAATATGTGAAAGGTTATATATTTTTAACGAAATATATTTTTGGAAGCTTTTCATTCACTATCTTGAAAACATAGATAAACCAGTTATATTAATTTTTTTATCTCTGTGTCAAGCACCAGATTTCCTGTTATGAAATACACAAGGTCACACTTCTGCCACATTAGCTTATCTTATAGCTTCTGCCACAAAACAAACTGATGACTGATAGAACAGAAACACGTAGCGGAAAATGCTTTGACTTTCCCTCGCAGATAGTGTAAAAATCAAAACCTGTTCTGCAAGACACACGATTTTCTTTACACCAACATTATTCTGACTAGTTTCTTTAAATGCCATTTTTGCAAACTGTGTTTGAACCTTGTCAAGTGTTGAAATGACATTTGAAGAGTCATTCATCTTTTTCCTGTGGCAGCAACTTTTCAGCCCTATCGGCAGGTATATCCTATTTTTCTATAGTATAAAATGCAAAGTAAGAAAAATAACCCCCTTTTCTTTTTTCCCCTGTTATTTTATCTGCTTTGCTGAGCATGCATGCGGTTATACTGAAATCACCCTGCTTCAAAGTCAGCCAGACTTGCAGATTTACACCAGGGAGCGGTGCAGTACAATTAGAGGTGCTGTAGAGCTGAGCTGCTTACTCAAGCTTAAGTGCCTTGCTTAACAGTTCCACTGCAGTGTGATGGATGACAAGGTGATCTTAAGTTGCCATGAAGAGTTGAGGTTTTTGTTGCACTTTCATAATTCTGCATTAGTAGAAGTATTATTACTAAAGAGAAATAATCAGCCAAAGCATTATTTGAGCTTTTTTATTTTCCTGCCTAGAGAAGGAAATTCAGTTTATTTAGACATAAGACGCTCAGTCTGGATGGTAACAGAGCAAATGAGTTTAGATCAGAGTGCCAACTTCCATCTTCAATACAATAAAGTTTCCTCTGATATCAACGAGTGAAATACAAGCCAATGTATGTATGTTACTGTAAAAACCACAAATAAAGCATAGCCTGCTGTAACAAATATCAAAATTTTACTTTGAGTAAAAGTACGAAAGTATCAGCATCAAAAGATACTTAAAGTACCAAAAGTAAAAATGCTTATTTTGCACAAAAGCCCATTTCAGATGATGTATATTAATGTGTGAGCATCACTTTAACATTGCAGCTATTTTTTATTTATTTAACCCAACTGTATGTATATTTCATATATTACTTTATATACTGCTGGTTAACTTGTGGATTCATCTGTCTGGAGTCAACAATGTCTTACTGATAGGATAGCATCCTGTTTTATGATAAATAAATCTTGGAAATAATTTTCGTTTATTAATTATACTGTACATACAGTATACTGTAGGTCATAGGTAGCCTGCTGAATAAAGGGACAATGCGATATCTGGTGAAAACAATCTAATGATACCATAATTATTTTTAACAATGCACGTAGAGCCTCTTTTGTCTCTGAAATCCATAATTTATGGAGTATTTTTCAATATAAATAAAGGCTAAATAAACATAGTTTTGCAAGGTTTTCTGAGTCTGAGTATTCAGTTTTATTTAATTTATTCTCACCGTTCTATTCAGTATCCTCACTCTGTGAATTTTAATTCCATATTCTTGAGTTTGATTAATATTCCTACAGTTTCTATTACATTTTGCATCCGGCTGGTGCCTGTACAGCACAGCTACCTGCAAAGTAGAAAAGTGCCATTTTTAAGGTGTGTGTTTTGTTTTTTACTGCTGCAGCTCTTGTAAGCATAAAAAGTGCTTTAAACAAGGGTGAAATTTAGAGCAGGGAGTTGTTTTAACTCAAGAAATTGGATTTGTTTTTTATTTCTGCATAGTTGTCAGCAAGAGAAGGGCATGTATTTCACACTCTAAATTATTTTGCAAATGTTCAGTGACACTTTGTGTTTGTTTGTCTTGGAGACACAGGAAGTAAGGAGACAGTATGTTTTTTTTTCTTGTTGATTTAGTGGAATTTGCTCATGATTACTTAACCTCAGTCATCACAAACAACAAGGTTCACTTCGTTTTTCATTGTATTACTGTATATGAGAAATAAATATTCTTCTTCAAATTCTTCTCCATGTTTTCAAACTCTCCGGGTTGGTCCCTGCAGAAAAAAAATCCTATCTTCACCAGACTTCAGTCAAAATGGATCCCTGCTGTGCAGCTGCGAAATTGGGATTCAGTTTGGGGCACATGGGCCTGTTTCAACTAGCAGGGATGCACTGGTGCTCCCAGTTTGCTCTGTAAACCAATGATTTCCTGGAGAGGCTTGTTTGAAATTATTCAAATTGTCAGCGAGGTCACTGGAGGGGAACTTCAAGTCAGCAGATAAACTGCTCTGCCCCCCACAACACCTCGTTCTCCTCGTTCTCTCTCACATATGTCACAGCTGCCACATCCCTGACCTCCTGTGGGCAGATCTCTTTAAGCACGCTCAGCGGTATTTCTATGTACAGATCAATTTGGTTGGAGTACTACAGTTTGTCTCTGAGATATCTGGAGAACACTGGAGCATCTGCTGTGTGTTTGCTGCCCAAGCACCCTGCTGCAGCATGTCTTATTTGGCAGAGTTATCGTGGCACTTCTCATACTCATATATCCCCGGCAGCACCGTGTACTGATAAAGGACTCCTTCAAGTTCAAAGCACGTCCAAAACCACAGGCGACACACTTCCCCCTAGGGTAGTGCTTCCGTTTGGTCCTTGTTCTTCCCTTACAAACGCACAAAAAACTGTGCCAATCTCTCAGATGGAGCCGTTTCCTGCAACAAAGGAACAGAGGGATGACTCTGAATGCCGTACATGTCTAAATGAGTCTCCGTTATAGTATTCATGTTATGCCCCTGCATGAAACGATTTCTAGAATTCCTCCCACCCTTTGTCTGGTTTGCTATTATTTGGAGGAATCAAGCCAATGTCAGCTGCCTTTGTGGTCCACACATTTATGAAGAAAATGAAACACTTGATGCTTGAAAAGAATATGCTGAGAATGTTTTGCAAAAGTTGAGAAAAAAGCGTTTCACTGTGGTTGTCTGATAGTTCTGGAGGAGTAAAAAGCTGCAACAACTCAAGCAGACCGTACCACATTTCATTCTGCAAGACCTGCAGTCAGTGAGTCAGTTAATAAATGGCAAAGTGGGTTCATAAAAAGGGGCAGCGCTTGCCTAGAGGTTAGAGAAGTTGGACGGTGAATGTAAGGTTGTAAGCTTATATGAAGCTCATATAAGCTCAGAGAAACTGCGTGTTTGAAGTAAAGGGGCAAAAATCTTTTCCTTTCAGAAAATACTGCTGTGATTTCTCCGGGGCAAAACACTGAACCCACAGCTAGTCAACAGTATAACCAAGAGAGTTAGTATTGCCCTATTTTCTCAGAAAAGAGATTACTGTGATGTAGAGATAAAGTAGAGATTTGTACTTGTATAATAACATTTTTTATTTCACGAATCTCATATTTTCAAACACATTCCTCGTGACTTTACACTATAAACTGTGCATGTACATATGCAGGCTATAAACCATAAATCAAAATCGAATGGGTCTGATCTTTTATCCACCTTTTAAGAATGAAGCCATTCACAAAAGCTTTGAAGGAGGATTATCTTCTCACCTATATACACATTCTCCTAAACACCTGAAGTAGACAGGGACTTGTGTTTAAAACATAAAGAGACAACCTAACCGTACAGCTCGTCCAGCGTAACCCAAACCTCCTTTGTCACTGAAGATTTTCTTTGTTATGAATTGTAAACAAGGAAGCAATAAGCAGAAAGTATGTCCCTCCCTCCTGAGGTCCCAAATTGATTAGATAAGACGTTTTACACCAGGGTTCCCAACCACTGGGCTGTGGACTGGTTCTGGGCCTTGGGTCGTTCAGTGCCGGGCAACAAACACCCAATAGGAAGTACCCTTTATGTACTGCATTGTGTTTTGGTATTTATTTTCTGGAAATGACAACCTTTTTATTACACATCAACAAGGCAAATCATCTTCATTTAACATTAAAATGTCCAAAAAAGCTGATTTTATTTACATTGTCATTATTGTACAATAGATTTACACCCCTGACGCTGGTTGATCTTGTACACACACTTCAGAGCGGGTGCACACTTTAATTTTAGCAGCTTCAGTGACACTTTTGTCTTAAAAAGGGTGAAAATAATGTCTTTTCAAATCAATTTGGGATCTCGGGGCTCCCGGAGACTTTGATCATGCTGGAGTAACTGAACAGAGCCACTTCATGTTTGTTTTTGTAATGAGTTGGTCCCCGTCTACTTCAGGAGAACGCTGCAACGCTGCTTTGCTGTGAAGCTCCAGAAATGTTTTGCGGACCACTAAAATAATGACTGAATTAAAATTTTTGTGGGTGAACTCATCCTTTAAACATTTCCCAGCTCAATCGCAGTGATCCTCCCAAATCTGTTTGATTTCCTTCCAGACCGGGCGAATCAAAGACGTTAATTAAAAACACTGGTAACCTGTGCTGGTAATTAATTAAAGGCAGGATAAATGTGAGATTTGTTGTTGATTTCCAGAAAATCCTGATGTTTGTACTTTCCCTAAAACTGATGAATGATTTCCAAAAGTCAGTTGTAGATTGTCACGTCTATTTCATTTTGTTCAGTCTATATTCAGTTGTAATGTTATATGCATTATGTATACCAAGACAGTGAGATGATACTTTCATTTTCATGGTTTGCTGTCAGCCTTTACTATTTAATTATGGTACACGAGAGGCAATTATTTGTTTCAAATTTTCTTTGTGATCTATTAATAATCATTATTCCCTTTTATGTCTTTTGAAACAAATATCACTTATTACTTTGTCTTAGATGTTCTTGCAAGAGCCGTCACGTATAGAAATATTCCAACAACAAAAAGACAAAAACAATCCCGACTGGAGGTCCGTTCTTCTCAGAGCTTTCTATTGTTGTACGCTGCTCAGTTGTCATGGAGATGGTTTTGTTGGCGTGCGAGCTCAGCGGTTGTAATGATTTCATCCTCAGCACGTTTCAGACCTCTCATCCCCGGCTTAAACACAGGACTTCTCTTTCAGAAAGTCCTTAAAGGACTGTGGATGAAATGAACCACATCAGATGTTTCTGAAGTAAGTCAGTAGATATTGAATTGAGTACATGTGATGCAGAAACAATAGATTTGTCTTTGTGATTCAGTGATGAGGTAAAGAATTGAAGATCAGCTGTGTTGTTTTGCTTCTTTCCGGTTTTAATCATTGTCTTTTATCACTGAGTTTTATGGCTGTGCAGTTAAGTGTAAGTACGGTGCTGATCTGCCATCTTTAGTTTTTTGGCAACTGCTTGGGAGCTACTCAATCTGTGTTGCTAAAATTTCGGCGATCACTTGTCAGTCCAATCTGGCCAAAACTGTCACATCTTTCTGTCACATCATCAGCAGGATGATGTTTGAGTTTCTATAGCTGTGCTGTTTATGCGTTCAGACATGGGGACTGTCGCTGCACATGATAACTGCCCAGTCCTTCTGTTTATTCCAAGCTGTTGCAGCAGCTGTAAACATAAAACACATTACAGTTTGCCAGAGGATTTTTCTGAGAAAAAAAGAGAATATCTACTATAAAGCAGGTGCTTCGACTCTTAAATGTGAAAGCTGTCGTGAAAGGATATTCGTTGACTCACAATTGTGTGATATCAACTGGCAATACAGAGTAAAACATGTTTTCCTTTTCAGCAGGAACCTTTCCATGAACCCAGAAAAAATATTAGAAACTTAAAGAAGATCTTTTCTGTTATTTGGACCGCAGGAACCTCTCAGTAGCTGGACTGCAGTGTGTGCCCTCCTAAAATTGTTTTTGCTTCCAAGGTAATATTTTCTGATGGTTCAGCTGCTAAAAGGTGAAGTTTGTAGTAGTAAAGATCAGTGACCGGTCAAACTCAAATCTAGAGACCGCTCCAACTGTACAGCGTTTATTCAGACAGCTGACAAACAGTTTGTCTGTGCAGGAAACTCTTTTCTTGTTGTTGATGTGTGAATTAAAGTTGTAAAGCTCACTTTTCAAATAGTCTGAAGTAAGGAAGTTCAGACTCCCTTTGTTCCTCTGCACATCTAACATTTACAGCCCCTCCTCACCACAAAACTGCAGTATATGATGTTTGTGCAAACAGCTCGGTACGACCCATATTTATATTTTGTGTTAAGCACGAAGTGGCCTTAGTAATTATGACTGGAGCAAAGGAGGAAGTCAGGTTACATTTAAAAGCAACAAAGCCGACAGATGTACAAGGTTGTGGTGAATTGATGATTGAACACACTGATGGCTCAACATTATACGTATACAGATACTGACAGAGCCGTCTTTCGTACTCTTTGTCTGTAATACTCCGGTATTTGTGGGGGGCCGTGTAGGAGTTGGTGAGAAGTTTTAAACATCTGTATGATGTTCCTTCGCCCGGCCACAGAGACAAACGGTTACTACAGAACAGCTGGGAGGAGACTGGACGGTAGCGGAGGAAAAGTGGAGGTCCACGCAAAACCGATTTGACTGTGGTTGACTAGACTGTGGTCTAGTGGTTGTATTGCTTAACATCCATGCCAATGTGAAGGACACATGGAAGTATGTGTGCAGTGAGGGTTATATCATTTGAAACAGACATGTAGTGTGTGTGAATGAAGCATAGATGAGCCTTAAGACTTTCATCCAGGAGACCACCGTTCATGTGTCGTGTGAACGTTGAGATATTTGAACTTACAAAGTGTAATTAGCTTATGTCATCATATATGTAACTAAACTTCTACAAAAATAACATTAACACTGAACCATGATCTTTTCCTAACCCTAACTAAGTAGTTTTGTTGCCTAAACTAAACCAAACCGCAACCGTTTGACGTTAATAACAGTCCAAAAGTCATAATATGTCATAATATGTGAACTGACACCAGAGGGTTAGGTAGAGCGTCATAGTTTGAGGCTTACAACTAACTACCCCCAAAAAAAGGTCCGGTACGCCTGTCGCTGGCCCTGCGTAATGGTCCAATATGTGGGTTTGGAAGTCATTGCTAATCGACCTATTCAGTCGTTCAGGTTTGAGGACATTTTAACTGTTCTTGACAAACACAATTAGATGGATCATTTTTACAATACAATAACTTTTAGTTGTGACTTTAGCTTCCAAAACACATCATGTTAATCTAAATATTTAATTATGCCTTTAACTGAACTAAACAAACTAAATGTTGGGCTTTTATTGGTTTCAGATTCTGCCATGACACGTCTCATCAGCACCTCTTTCTCTCAGAATAATGCAGCAACATGAGCAGTCTTGTCATCCACCCAGAATTAGGTGGCTGGGAGCCACCTCCTGACAAAACCATCATTGTGTAATCACCGGCCATTCATCTAAAATGACATGGTGACAGATGTTTTGGTGAGAGGATGTACGGTGTCTTTTTGCTAAGAGAGCACTTCCTCCGCAGACGCCCAGCTGTGCTGGCAGCTGTATCTGCTGACAGCTAGCATGGATTCTGCTTTGTGTGCAGCATCTAATTTTCCTGTGATCTCCATATTTGGAAAAACACATTTACATTCAACATATTTAGCTCATGTTTCTACACAGAATAGCTCATATGTGACCTCAAGGCTATTCTCCAGTCTTTTTAACGATAAGGAATTCCTGCTGATATGTTGGAAACGATTTTAATTGATTGCAGCTTAAAGAGTGAAACATCCAGGTCAATGACCGCTGAGGAGTTATGAGAATTTTCCTTTTGAATTGTTTTGCTTGTAACTGCAGAATTAAAGAGATCAGTATTTTTGTGACAGATTAACTACAGTAACTGAAGCTCACCTTTAAGCTGCCTTTTTAACAGCAGCCTTATATTCAAATGTTCAACTGGGTAAAATGCCAGCCGACTTCATTAACAGCATCCTGGTTTGTGCTGTTCACGGCGAGATAATGAGCAATGGTAACTGTGGCAAGAGTAAGAAGTTGAAAAGGGCTCCTTTTTTAAAAAGTATGGCTGCGCTTTCTTTCTTTCTTTTCATCAGAGGAGCACTTTTCAGAAAGGGGATTTCTTTGTGGAGCTTAAATTGGGTCCAGATAGTTGAGCCAAATCAGAACCTGGCACAGCCTTAATCATCTCTCAATTATTCTGGATCAGGTCCAAAGCAGAGCTACTTGAGCTGCATAATGTCCTTCCATAATCACCATGATACATTAAATGTGACCAGTTATGGTGATGAGCTAATTCATTAGGCTGATTAATGAATTACCCTAATGAATTAGCATTAATTTGTGTATATTTTATGTCAATGTATCGTCATCATATAGCATTTAGGTGCTTATATCAGCTCTGTGAAGCTGTGAGAAGTGAAACTCATATGACTGGTAGGACATAAAAAACTGTGATCAGGTAGAAACCTGTTTGCTTCTGTTGACCACAAGTTAGGATTTTTTATTGATGTGATTTTCTTTTGTCATTGGTTGTGAGAGGCATCGATCGTAGCGACGAACCTTCAGAGAATCATCACCAGAATCTGCAGCTTCCCTCGGCTTTACAGAGCTTCAGTTTCATCTCACCATTTAGCTGTCCAGCTCCAACTTTACTGTTTTGACTCACACTCAACACTTATAGCATCGATTTTAGCTACAACCAGCAGCTCTTTTCAGTAAAAAAAGTCCTAAAAATCCACTGTACACTACCTTCTCAGCACCAACAATCAAACAGACGCAGTTACCCACCAGTGTTTGAACATAGTGGAGCATTTAGCAGCTAAGGAGCCAGAAATTTCCCCCAGGAGTGGGTACAGAGACCAAAAGCAGAGCTAAATGAGAGTGAATATTGGACTTCTATTCACCACATGGCCAGAAACACGACTTTTAACATGAATAATAATGTTGCTTAGTAACTGTCGGATGTGCTAAAAAGTTAATTGGATCAACATAAAGGTGAAAGGATGTGTGCAGACTTCTCTCTGTCAAATGAAGACTATAGGACAAATTCTTCCCTCCTGTTTCCAGCTGATCCATACTGGTGCTCTTTGTTTTCACATTTACCTGTCTGGGGAATGATCTGCTGTGAGTTTCACCCAGTGAACTCCTCATTCGTTCACTTTGACACAAAGTCCCACCTGGAAGTGGTCCACTGCAGCCACAGTGCTGTACGGGTCACTGAGCAGTGCCAGGCAGATAACTGGGAGTTAAAAAAATCATTCAGGCACAACACAAGTGTTGTTGAGGAACTGAGGACGCGTCACTTCTGAAAGTTCCCACAGATACCCCTGTTTAGTAGATAAATCCAGTCCAAGATTATATTTTGCAATCAGTGCCGTTGAAAGCAAAGATTTAATTATTTCACATAGTCAAGTGTTTGAAGGGGGGCTATAAAGTCTCTACTAAAATAATAAACACTAAATCTGACTATGACTGACTGACTGACTTGTCACCGCCTCATTACCCACTGTTATGGCGCACTTTACGCCCAGTTGCTCCACCGGGGCTGCTCAGTGGCCAGTCGTTGAAACCTGTGGTTGTTCAGGGCGGCTCTCAGGTGTGACTGTGCGATGTGAAGCGTGGCGTTGCTGATAAATTGCACTTCTGCTCAGTGAACCCAGCTTGCATAAAAAAAGTGGAGACTGCCAACGATGTCAGAAACTTGAAAATCAACAAATTATCAAATTCAAAATATTCAAGGTGAAAATGAACCACAGCAGCGGTCCTTCAGGCTCCCCGCGGCTCGCAGCAGGCAGTATCTGTGAGTGGGAAGCCAGTGAGGGATCATGTCCTTCTAACTGTAGTAGCAGCAACTGAAGTTGTGATTATTCTTCTGTTCAGCAGCTTTCTGTCAAGTCAAAGTCAAAAGTTTGGGCATCTACAGGGAAATCATACCATGCTGGAAACACACACACACACACACACACACACACACACACACACACACACACACACACAGTCTAATGAGGATGAATTAAGGGGACAGAAGACAATTTAAAAGCAGAGAGTCTTTGTGGAATAACTAAAACTAAAGCCAAGCGTTCCTCTCTGGTGTTTTTAAAAGCGCTGGTGGCTGAACTGCTCAAAGAAGATACTTGCAGTTGTTTTTAATAGTGCACATATGTGTTGAGTTATGGGCTTGTTTATGTTTGCGTGAATGTGTATGTAAATATGTATGACTGTTGTATTTACAGATTTCCTTTTTTGTATGTTGTCGCAGGGCCACCCTGGAAAAGAGACTTGAGTCTCAGTGGGTACTCTGTGCTTAAATAAAGCATGAATAAAAAACAAACAAACAAAAAAGATGTGAGCCATATCTGTGTCCATACACTAACACGTCATGCCTGGAAGATGTGCACCACAGCCCGTCTTCTACAGGTCACTGAACTGCTGTCCAACAGCCCAGTCACCAGGATGAAATGATGACAGTTAGCATTTCTGCAAACCACAGAATCGTTCACATCTGTATGTATCATAGGCTACATTCCATACTGATATTTCTACGACACGTGTCATATCACAAAAAACTTGATACGTTACATTTTTGGTATTCCTTTATGTACCACGTGAGGAAGCTCAGGTGTATGACCACAGCATTGCAGCGTTTGAAAACAGCGAGTTTAGAGAACTCCAAGACCAAAGTTACAGAAGGGCGATGTTGAGAGAAAAAGGCACATCTAAAAATCCATCTGCTACTTCAGCAGCATTCACAGCACCATGGATTCATCAATACACAACACAGTTAGAGTACTGATATTTTTACGGTCATGTCAGGGTTCAGGCCACAGAGGCTAAAATGCACAAACCTCAGTCAGAGAAGAGATCAATGACTAACACATTCAACAAACCAACCCTCTGCCTCTACTCTCTCTGTCACTAGGGGATGGAGACGGGGTAACAGGTTAACAACCCCCTCACATTGTCTACTGTGTAAAGTGAATGATTTGTACTTTACTGGCTAAAACATGCATAAACATCAGTACAGCTCTTTAAGGTTATTGAACCTGCCAGTAAAACTGGTCCCATCATTCAAAGCCAAATCAGTCACATCTCAGTCTCTACATTTCTGAGCCTCGCTGCATAATTGGCTCAGACTTCTTAGGCTTTGTGAATCCTCTCTTTCACTGGACTTCACAGCAGCAACTTGCCGTCTGCAGCCCTGCCTCTGAACCCTGTAGGATACCACCGCTCTGATATCGCCGACTCATTAGGCGGCACGTACGGCTCCAAATGCCAAGCGGATAACAGCAGTGCATCCCCCTGCCACCAGATGACAGATAAAGAAGGAGATAGGCGCGTGTGTAAATTTGTTGGCATTGTTGTGATGACATAATTCATTATCCACCATCCTTTTTATGAGGCTGTTATCTGTTTCATTCAGATATCTATCCAAATGCATAAAATGTGATTACACTGAGCTTTGAACTTATGCTGGCGCATTGTGTCTCCACACTAAATCCCCTGTGTGTGTGCACCATGGTTACATTTACACTGAAGGAGGAACTTCACAATCTCTCCCTGAGAGTGTGTTTATGATACAGTAATGTGATGTGTCTCCTCTATATTTATGCCTGCGTGACTGTCAATCATCTCTTCTCACACCCAGACCTCTAATTAAGTTTTGATATACTCTGCTGCCACTATCAGGGTCACACAAACAGATCAAATTTCACATGTTTGGAATATCTAGTGAATGTGGGAATATGTGAGCCAGCCAGGATGGCAATAGTGGATGAGAAAAAGTTATTTTTCTGCACCGGTAGCGACTGCAGAAGCCGAGAGCTAAATCACTTTCAAAGTTAATCTGCTATAAATCCTGGCAGGCAGTCCAAATCTAGGCAGAGAAACTTTTGAAATCAAATGCAGAATTTCAATGATCCTCACACTCAGAGAGAGAAGGTGCTCGAGCAGAATCCAACAACAGCAGCAGAAACAAAACCAGGCAGGTGTTCCTCTTCTTGAGAACACAAGCATCTCATCTAAGTCTCACGTGACGTTTGTACTGTATATGAGATGTGAAAGGATTTCTGTCTGGATCACAGTGATGTCAGCAGTGCGAGACTGGTGCATACATCGAGAAGAGACGAGGGATTTAGAGCAGAGAGAAACACTCAGGAAGTCGTGAGGGTAACCAGAGTTCAGCTGGTCAATCACTGGAACGTTAATGAGCCTCTGATGTGTTTCTAACTCAGCTGCCTGCTTTGTTCTCAGCAGGACCATAGATATTTAGTGTTATGGACTGTGGGCTTTCAGTGAGCACTGAGACAGGCGGAGGGATCCTGCAGGGAATCAATCGTTAGCTCCTGAACCTGCAGACAGGATGTGCAATGATCAGTTTTACATTTGCACTGTTTCCTTTTTACAAATGTTCTGTCTATATTACATATGACATGGAAAAGAGTTTTGCAAGCGAGACACATGTGCTACTGACAGATCCACTCATTCATGTCCAAATCACTGGATACCAATGATATAAGAACTGATTGACTACTTTTTGGAACTAGCATGGCCCCTCAAAAGAGCGTATACCTCTGCCAAGGCCCAGTAATCCCTTTTTGAGCTCGCTCAGATAAAAGCCACTTGAATACACCTGATTTTTTTTCATTAAGATCCATGCATTATTCCCTGAGAAAGTAACAAAATGTCGAAAGATCTTGCAATGTTAAACAAAGATAGAAAAAATTCCTGGATCCGTCCGTTTATCCAGATCCACACCAAAAGTTAATGAAACCACGTGAAACCATGGTCTTTTCCTCAACCTAATCAACTGGTTTTTGTGCCTTTATTTTGAAAATCTGACCAGACATTACATGTTTATTATTGCTAACTAGAACACAGAGGAGACAGTGTTGTTTTCACAGGTAGGTGAGGCCAAAGGTGACAGAGACACTAGCTGTGTCCCAATTCAGGGGCTGCATCCTTCGAAGGACGCATTTGAAGGCCAATTACGTCACAACGCCGTGCGAAGGCTGTCCAACTTCGAAGGCTCCTTCAAATGCAGCCTTCTTTTCCCTCTTTTTGGAGGACGCACCGCTACTATCCTTCGTGGCCTCCCATATCCCAAGATCCTTTGCGCGCCGCTACTCAGTCCCGAAAACGAAGAAAGAAAGAAGGAAATGGCGACATCAAGTGGCGCAGATCTGACATTTAAATGTAGGAATTGGGTTTATACTCGGTTTCTACTCATTTGAACATCCAACGCCAGATTTGTTCAACTTCAAGGGACCTTAAAACCTCCAACTTTTTTCAGTCAAACTCTCAACTCGTATTTTCACTTTCGCGGGCCTGGGCGGCAGAAATCGTAACGTAAGGGTAAGGTCGGGAACATCTGGTGACGCAACCAGGAAATACTCCGAAGGATAGACCGTCCCATATCACAACGGTTGACGTGGCTTTCGAAGGTACCTCCGAAGGACTCGCCTTCAGAGGCTGCAAAGACCACGTCCTTTGAAGGATGCAGCCCCTGAATTGGGACACAGCTACTGTGGACTGGTGGCTCTGTTACACAGCTTGGCTTGATACCGGACTGACTGCAGAGACGTGAGACTGGGACCATTTTTCTCATCGAACTTTAAGCAAGAATGTCAAGAAGGATATTCTTCAAAATGTCAAATGAGTCAGCGACTACATGGACTTTGTGTTTCAAAGTGTTCAAGTTTTGCTTCTGAAAGTTTGTTCATATATTTTTTAAATGAACAGATAAAATTTATTAAAAACTAATTTAAATAAAAACTAATCAAAGCGAATAAAAGTAACTTTGCAAAACACAAGAATTTAGTTAAAACCTTGAGTGTTTTCTCGCCCGATCAGTCCTCTAAGAACTGCCAGAAGAACTGTGACCAGTATGCAGCTGCCAGTTTGGACTGTATGAAAATTTGAGCTAATTCATCCTCAGAGAGCGAGTCCATTATTCATCCCAGCTCTGAATAACCACCCGGTGAGAAAATGATGTGATTCGACTGTATCTTTTGTCATGCACAGGATTTCCTTCTACGTTGGCACCACATCTGAGAACTATAAACAGCCTTCTGTGTACCATCAACCCAAATTCTACCTGAATTCATCCACAAGAATTATAAACAATTAGGAGCAGCAATATATAAAATATTTCTATGCACGGCAGAGGTTTGGGACCTCCAGAGTCACCCATAAGTTGTGTATGACACGGGTTTGACAGCAGGGACTTTGGCATTATATGGTCCACATTACAATCATTTATGATCGCAGGAGTCTCCACATATGAGGCAGCAGCAGCAAAGACCTTGACTTTTCTTTTATAGCCATTTAATTTATAGACAATTTCAAATGTCGTGAGGTACAGGCTGTCGCTGCAGGAAGGAAAAAAGCCTGGCAGAGGCTCACTGAGCTCTCCCATTGTTAACAATCATTACATAATCAGACTGATCTGATCTACTGTACTGTGCCCGGAACAATGCCGTCACACTTGGCCACGGCGGCGGTGAACAGTGAACTGTGACCTGCGATGCCATTAAAATGAAACGCATGGTCAGACTGCCGCAACACCCGCCTCCTCCCCGAGTGTCTTCCAACAAACAGCACACAACAGCATTATTATCTCACAGGCAGACTGTGACGTCTCCTGTCAAGCCTCGCAACCAACACCATCACCCTCTGAAAAACACCACAACTCACAGTCTATGGGTGACAAAAGGCATTAGGAAAAAAAATACAAGAATTTGTGAAAAAGTATCTTTAATTAGAAAATACTTGATGATTTAGACCTGTAAACTGTGTCTTAGAAGCTGTTACTATATATTTTTGGAGCAATCTCTGGAACAAGAGTTACCTTCGGGATTAATCTTACCTTATATTAAATGATAGTTACTTACTATCTAGTTACATACTACTTAAGAGCTTATTACAAGTATCTCTGGGTGACCCGTAGTCCAGTAACACCCGCTAACAAGAGGAAAAAATGAAAGCAACATGACAGCCGTCCATTACTTTAGAGGTCTTAACCACTAAAAAGCTGCCAGTCAGCAAAGTCTAACAACTAGAATTTGTCCACCCAATTGGTACCAGTACGTTGAATTTTTGGTCTGGACCATCAAGCCGTGGTTTCCATCAGCTCACTTGCGGCACACTGGCAGGATTAGCTCATAAACCCGGAGCCTGTTGACCTTCACCCTGAAGGGTTGTGCTGCTTCTAATATGGTCTGACCGTCTGCCAAAGAGCACTGAGACAGAGACAGAGGTGTCTCAATATTTCACCCGGCCTCGGCTTTTAAAAGTAGCCACAAAAGCCTTGTTCTGCTGTACTGTACGAAATGGGTTATGACAATAACAATTTAACAATCCACTTGGAGTTCAATCAAGACCTGGAGTGGAAGAGGTCATGCTCCAGAGATCGAGAGCTGTTTGAGAAGTCAGGAGACACAGCCTCATTCTGTTGCCTGACACTGATCTTTCAAGCAAAGAAATATGATCCAGTAGAGATGTTTGACTTCGCTGCACACTGAGCAGACATTCTCATACATCATTACAGCAAGTTAAGCACGTGCTAATAATCTTAATTACACCAATAAATCCAGTTTATTTGTCATGTAAGGTGCAATCTGCGATGAAATGCAACATTACTGTTCTCATCATCAAAAAGAGGCTTTCTGTTTGTTTGCATGCTTTCAGCAACAGTGGACTATAAAGGAGAAATGCAATGTGCACAATGGAAGGAAAAAACAGGTTTTCGCATCATCAAACAAACCCCCCTTCTTGCCAGGAGACATAAGAACGTCAGGAGGTAGTGTCTCTTAAACATG
The DNA here is from genome assembly GCF_040436345.1 of Pagrus major. Taxonomy (NCBI): domain Eukaryota; kingdom Metazoa; phylum Chordata; class Actinopteri; order Spariformes; family Sparidae; genus Pagrus; species Pagrus major. Next base: position 36,757,005 of record NC_133232.1, read on the forward strand.
GCAGCAGGATAACATATCTCAATGTGTGTGGGTCCTACTGCACAATACAATCCCACATATTGAAGAGGGGAACAACAAAGACCGTCACAGAGACACAGATGGGAGCTGGCAGCGGTTACAGCTTCGCTCTGAGTGGGAAGAGGGGAGATGGAAGAGGGGAAAGAAATGTTAGAAGTGTTATTGTTGAGGTGGGCTGGGGCTGAGCTATTGAGAGATGAAACATGAAGCCTTAACAATTGGTGAATCAAACCGTATTGAAAACATTTGAAATGGAGATTCTCACAGGAAGAAATTAAGCTTTCCAGCTACTGATTTTGATTGCTTAATTTGTTTTACATGCACAAATGTTAATAATGATTTTATGTGTCCTGTTGGCTCGTGAATTTTTTGTCCCTGCATTGAAGGCAGTCAGCGTCCTTACAAAGAGCTGCTGGTCAACTGCTTGTGGAGTGTTCAAGAAGTAAATACCATACAAACAGCACTGATGGGGCCATTATAAAGGTGCTTTACTCTCCATATTGCTCCAGTGGAGTCATTGTGGCTGTAATGGGCAACTCCCAGGTGTTAATGTGTGTAACTGAATGTAAAACATGCTTGGCTTGCTTAAAAAATCTACTCTAAAGAGTCAGTACAGGTAGGTTCTTTCTATGTGGACAAAATCCAGACTCAGCATTATTTGAGTATTAAAGGAATAGTTAGGATTTTGTGTTAAATCGGCCAAGACCCCAGAAGAAAATGTTGGCAAATGTTCCTGCAAACCTGGAATATGTTCAAATCTCTACATGTCAAATGCGCCATATTGACATTTCTACAAAATGTGTCATCTCACGTAAATCACATGTATATTAGCTTAGTTTCATCTCAGAGTCAGAGGGTGTGAAACCACTGGATATCTTTAACCAGGGACCAGTTTTTCAACATTTGTAAGTGTGACACCACTGGATACTTTCAAGGAGATCTCGGACCAGAACACGTATTTTAAGCCAAAACAAACCCTGACTAATGTTTTTTTTTACCAGATACAACATAAAATAGAAAACTTAATCTAAAGAAAAGTTTAGTTTCAACATATCCATGGTTTGCAGAAATGTACATTGCTGACATTTATTCAGGCGACTGACTCGGGTTAATACTCTTTTTCATTTTCTCGCTGCAGGTTTGATGAAAGGATCGACACAACTCTGTCTGTGATTGAAGTTTAAATACCTAACTGCTTGTAAAAAGGAAAATCTTTGCAAATTTGCAGGATATGTGCTAACAGTTTATTGGTGAACAGCTTGGCGCTCTGAGTCTTGTCATCACTGAGAGTTTGCCAGGGAAACAGTGGAGATCCTGTGCAGAGGTGCTGTGGTGCTTGTTACATTGCATAACTTATTCTTTAACCATGAAAATGATAAAAAATTTTAAATGTCTGTGTTCCAGCTCTGGGCTCAAACGTGAGAGTAATATCGATCTTAACCCTCAGGAAAAAGGTCCCCCCTCCAAAAGCCTCACAGTGGTTTGGTCCACTGCTACCTGCACCTCCACTCACATTATGGCAGGTGTGAGTGTCTGTGAGCCGTCTCCGGGCGTGTGGTGGTGTCGGTGGCTGACCTCTGGTAGCTACTTAACTTAAGTGAAAACGAAAGATGTGCCTGACATTTTTATTTACTTCTACCACTCAACAGAACAAAAACACATTTACAGTTTTAACCAGACTGCATTTTCTTCGGTCCATTAGCTCACGGTTGAATCTTGTGCATCAACGCGCCCACAGTACTGGTGCATAGCAACCCTAAAGTACCATTAAATTCTCCACCATTGGCATCCCCTTCAGAAATTGCTCTTGAGATTTCTTGTCATTGTTCCCTCAACAGTGAAATGAAATATCCGCCATGGCCTACAGCTGTCTTTGTAAAAGTCACGTGAACAGTAATACCACAAGGAAAGTCTTTAAATAGTGTATTTAAGACCATTGTATTCGGATCGAGAGACATTTATCTCAAAACCAAAACATGAAACCGTCTGTGTGACAGGAAACCAAGTGAGAACGTGTTGTTGTTGTTGTAATTGTAATTACCCTTTATTTATCAAGAGTAGCTTTGAAAATATGTGCAACGTTATGATAAAATGAGGAATTCAGAGGGTTTCCAATGTGGCAGAGTTTCTACTTCTTCATCTGCATGAATTCTTGTGTGTCCTTCACTAAATAAATGAAATCCAATAACTGCCAAACTGTGAAGTAGCAGTTTGGCACTTGCATCCATTATGTTTTGTTCACATTCTCGTCCACACTATGATGGCAGATGTTACAAGGCACCTTAACATAAATAAGATTGCATAGATCCCAGAGGAATGCGAAGAAAGCTTTATGGGATGCAGTGTAGATGTTTGATCTCCCACGAGTCCCTTTAAAAAAAATGTAGAGAGATTAGAATAGATGGCACAGTCTCCATAAAAGGCCCAGTGTGAGATCCGAGCATTTGTGTTGTAATGTAGCTCTCAGACGTGACTTAGCTTTGAAAAGTCAGCTGCTGAACTCGAGGATGCATCTCCCATCCGCACAGAAAGCCACAGAAGTAACACTCTGAGAAAAATATGCTTCTTAACACTGGTTTGCTCTCCGAAACAGCCCCATAAAGACATCTCAGAGGGTAATTGGTAAAGATTTTTGAACCTGCTGCGACGCCAGGACACCTGAGATCATTGTGAAGACCCTAAAACGGTGCCATTATCAAGTGCTATCGCAATTTTCCTGCCCAACATACAGCTTTATTGTCATATCACCCAAATCTGCCCCCTACTTCCAGCTGCCATTACTGGGTGCCCACACCTTCGCACAGAGTACTTTTCCCTCTCAGATCTAAACGCTTTGATCACTTTTCTTGCAATTTTTTTCCTTATTTCCTACTGAAAAGCATTACTGACTCAAGAGCCTTTGCCTCCCCGCAGCGTTCCAAGAAAGTCATTGTAATGAAAAGCAGAGCAGCTCCATTAACACCACTACCTGCTCAGCTGGCAGCGTCTCCTACCTGTTGTTAAATAGCTTAATTGGATCTGAGACGGGAGAGAAAAAAGGAGTGGAAAGAATTTTCCTGGTCTTGGTGTGACAGAGAAATATCCTGAATGCTGCTGCGTGGCTTTGTTAATGTCCTTGTTGGTTTGAACATAACTGAGTGTATCAGTATCATTTCAGTGCAGAAAGCCTACAGAGTCATACTGAAAATGACGATTCCATTATCTGTCTTTCAATCCCTCAACAGCTGACTGTCGAGTATCGAGTATCTTCACTATACTCTTATGAAGAGTTCACTCAAAAAACAGACAGAAGCCATTCTTTAAATGAATAAACCAACACCAGCTTGATTAATATTCTCTCGAGTGCACAAAAAAAAACAACATTCAGGAGAATAAATCAAAAAGGAATTTTCTCGATATATAATACAGTACAGTATAAGGCCCATATGAATGATACATTACTGGGTCCCTGGTTCGTATTCAAGTGGAGAATCAATTAGTGAGTGCAGCCTTGAAAAACAGATCCACTCATTCATCTAACGCGCCACTGGAAATAGATTATATCTCGTGGTTTCAAAGAGCCTCCGCGGATAAAGTGAATGCATTGTGGGGAATAAAGAGACTGAAGTTGGACTGTAAAATGCGTACAGATGGCTGAGCGTTCAAACTGCATGGTTTCTGTAGCATTCGCACTTCTTCTACAAGCATTTAAATTACTGCTGTAATTAGAGGAATGTGTTGGGATCGTTAGCGTCTGTGCGCCTTGTGAATCACAAAGGATGTCGAAATCGTGCAGAAGAAGCACAATATAGAGACGGTGGAGGGATTCACGGACCAACACGCACATCGTTCTTTACTTGTTACTGTTGGATTAATAATGTTGTCAGGATTCAGATTTGGTGTGACGCCATGCACACAAATCACTAGTCATAACGGACGTGCTTGTTTTTCAGCATGCCTGAAGTAAAATTCACAATAACATACTTAGAATCATACTTAAAGGGCAACTCCGCTAATTTTACACATTAAAGTGTGTTTGCAGGTCTTGTGGAGTACGACTGCATGTGTGAAAAATGTAGTATAAATCTTTTTGCGGCTCCAGAAGAAGCTGCATGTAAATTCCCTCCAGTGATGTCACACAGTGGTTCTGGCATTGTGGGTAATGTAGGCGCCAGGTTTTCTCTTTATTCTCTCTTTATGAGCCGCTTAGAACAAATGATCAAAAACGATACGAACAAGAGACACCACCTTTTCTATTCCACATATTCTTCTTCCTTTTAAAAACCCGGTGCCTACATTACCCACAATGCAAGATAGCAACTGAGTGACATCACTGGAGGCGATTCATCAGATCACATGCAGACCTGTAAACACACTTTAATTTGTAAAAATTAGTGGAGTTACCCTTTAAGTAAAAGTGGTAACACTACACTGTAGAAAATACACTGCTCCAGGTAAAAGTCCTGTATTGAACATGTGTAATGTAACTAAGCATTAGTACAAGTACAAGTACTGTATTTAAGTACAATTTACAGGTACTTGTACTTTACTTGAATTATTTCATTTACTTCCACTTCTCTACATTCTGGAGGGAAGTGTACTTTTTATGTGCTATATTTATTTTTTTATAATTTTAGTTACTAGTTACTTTGCAGATTACAAGTTACATCAGAGCTCACTTTTGATACTCAAGTACATTTATTGCCAGAAAATTGCTTTTAATACTTAAGTACATTTAATATCAGATACTTTAAGACTTCTACTTAAGTACTATTTGTATGTGTGACTCTCACAGTTACCAAAGTAATAGTTTAACATGATATCTTTGTTTTTACTCAAGTATTACTTTCGGGTAATGAAAGTACTCACTGCAGAGTATTGGCCCCTGTTAGTCTTGTACCATTGTGTAAATGAGCATTTTGTTGTTAGTGTTGGGAAGTGTAATCTATTACTTACATATTTCCCTGGATATAATGGAAATATTGAAGAAAAGCACAGTAAAAAGTACTGAAATGTGACTTAAGTACCTTACTTGAGTAAATAGTTACATACCACCATAGCTAACAGATACTCTGACGTTTCTACAGTATTTCTAGTGTCATAATTGATCTAATGTATTTATTTTGTGGTAGTTATTGTCACGTAAAGAAAGAACTAAGATAAGGCTGCGACAGAACCGTCTCTAAAGGATCTCAGTCTGTGAATCGTATCGATGTCAGGACTTAATCTGCTTTAGGTTCAGCTGCTCTGACTCCATCTGCTGCATCATCGCGGCGATAAAACATGAAAAACACACATGACCCCAAATTTCACTCGCAGGCAGCACAGTAGTCCTAATGGCCATCCCGGGCGCAGGAGCCTGTCACATAGCGGCGGATGAGTGAGGCGCAGAGCAGAGGATGAAAAACAAAAGTATAATCCCTCTGCTGCTAACGGTGTCACTCAAGGATTAGCGTGCCAAGGAAAAAAATAACGCACTAAGTACCAGGCGGATAAATTAAAAGCTGTGGGCAACGTGGCGCGTCTCCAACCGCCTCAGAAACACTGACTGTGCCACAGAGGAGAAGCGCGTCCTGACACAATAACAGCAACCATCATCTCAACTTCACATCAGGAGCCTGCAGGACCTGGAGACGGTAAACTGGAGCGGTGACAGATTAAAGCAGCAGATTGTGAGATGTTCTCTGAGAGGAGGAGGAGGAGGAGGAGGAGGGGGAGGAGGGGGGTGACCCGGTGGATCAGGAGACACCTCACCGATGATGAGGGTTAAACCGGCTGTCTGATCGCGAGTCCGGGCGGAGAGAGGAGACTTTTTCTGCTCCAACAACAAACTACACACGGACGAGATTCGCGTTTTCTTACCTGTGTGTCCAGACGTAAACCATCCAGGAGGATAATCCAACAGATTAGTGGTGAACTTCTCAACAAACTATTATTAATGATGTGCAGCTCCGGTCCAATCCACGGCTGGTGCTGTGCTGTAATTTCCGACGTGTGGAAAAGAGGAGAAGTTTGCACCTATAAGCAGCTAAACGGGACGTTGTTAATCCTTTCCCCAAAATATCATGAAGGTGGAGTGGAGCCGGTGGAGGAGCACGAAGCAGAACAGGAACAGCGGAGTTCAGCACCACGGCGCACTGGACAGCTCCGACGGCGCAGCGATCTCACCTCGGCCGCTCTCGGGTCTCGTGTGCGCCACCGAGGCAGGAGCCACCAGCCCCAACCTCACCTACTGGCTCAGTCCCGACCGGATTTACATACAATCACGAGGGAGGGAGGGAGGGATGGAGGAGAGGGAGGGAGGGCGAGCCAATCGCAGATATCCCGTAGTAGGCAGTGTAAGCAACAGAACCAGGACGGACGCACAGACGGAATGTGAAGCGGCTCAGAGAGAAACTGTCCTTGACTGAGAGGAAGCGAGAGAGAGAGAGTTTCTTTATGGCTGCCACACACACACACACACACACACACACACACACACACACACACACACACACACACACACACACACACTCATATATGTGTGCGTGCACCAGTGATGGAGTGGTGAATAAAAACGTGCCGTATCCACCATTTTATTCAGCTCCACATCACCAGTGTTACTGTGTGACCTCCAGGTGAACATCAAGAGGGAACAATGACCTCTAAAATAAAAATATAGAAATGCATTTTATTTTTTATTTGACTTTTTAAGACCTGTTTGGACACAGTGTGAGGACAAACAGCCTGTTAATTATGTTTTCAGGAAAAATAAATAAATGTATCAGTTTTCTTATATCAATGAAATAAATAACTATGTACATTTACTCAGTTACTGTATTTAAGTAGTATTTACATGTTACTTTATACTTTTATTCCAACATCAGAGAGAAATATATGTATATGTATCTGACGTTTCTAGTTACAGATTAAATATATCTGCGATTGTTTGATCAAATATAAATATGATGTGATAATATATAAAATATATGATGAAGACTAAATATGAAGCTGCCTGACAGCATATTAGGTCTAAATCAGCTCCACAACAACGTTTTTCAAGTGGATTTTTTAAATTTATTTGATTTAAAGACATTTTTGTGGCCATATGAGGAAAAAAACAGCCTCTAAAAGACAAGAAGTCAGAAAAAAATGCTTCATCATTTTTTAAATTCCTTAGTATTAAGAATAATCAGTAAAAGTAACCAAGTAACTCATTTACTGTATATATGTACAATTACAAGATACTTTACTTGAGTATTTCCATGTCACTGTACTTCTATTCCATTTATCAGAGAGAAATATTGCACTTGACGTTTTCTGGTTACTTTACAGTTTCAGATTCAGAAAATCTATCCATGATGAGTTAATAAAATATGATGTAGACTAAAGATGAAGCTGCCTGACTGGACATTAGGTCAAAATCAGCTCCACACAGACAGCTACAATGGAAGAGACTCAGGGATTACATCATGTGACAAACAGTTCACAATAATTTCATTCTTCATAAACCGTCTGGACAGAGTAGCAGAAATATCCATTCAAGTGTAGGACAGAAAAAGCTCCTGTTAGCCTGCATGTCAAGTAATCTAGAGAAACGTATCCAAGTATAACCTGATGCCACTGTGTTTTAGTTTACACACGTTCCTGCACAGATTTTATTATTTCTTGTCCTATAAAATGTCAGAACTTCTGCATTTTCCAACAAGATCACAGGCAGTGGGTACGACAAGCCATCTCTAGTTTGCTCTTGAGGCAAAAAGAAGAAAATGATGCAGAATTATAATGTTGAGATAAATGAGCTCTGCTTTTATTCTATTACGACGCTCAAGGTTGTCACCGTCAGGAATCAGCTCATAGGCCGTCTGTGTTATTTGCAGGACTTTTATTCAAAACAGTCCAACTTTCATCGTGTTTCAACTACAAGTTACAACAAGGAACTCTGATATCTTTCATGATTTGAGGCCCCTGTGGACAAAAGTGGTTTCCACTGTAAAAACCCCAAAATATAATGTCAATAATAACATTAAGAAAGGAAAATCTGCCCGTTTCTTTTTAGCAGACTAACGCACTACTCACTGTAACTTTCCCCCGGAAAAACATAAACACAGACCTGGTGGAGGTGTTAAAGGGGCACTGAGGAGTTTTAGAGAAGAAATTCAAACTCAGAATATTAATATTTATAATATTAACTCTGAAATATTCATTTTTTCCATCAGTGAATAAACCAGCTGTTCTCAGAGGAAAATAAGGTCCCAGAACACTGTTTGAAGCTAGACAGGTGGCAGGGTCCGCCACATATAAACAAAGTAAAACAGGATGAAGTTGTGTTGTCCTTTAAGGTCAGTTTGTTTATTCAGTTTATTCAGTACATGAAGATTTTTCTCTTCTGATTAAAATGTCTTCCTCAAAGCTGCATAGTGCACCTTTAAGTGTAACTGAATAGAAACGGGTAATCTTCTCACTGATGTGAGTCATATAAAGACATCAGTTTTAAACTTCTTGTTGTAAGTTTCAGCAAAGGATCTGAATACTTTTCACCGATGTCCTGGGAGAAGCGGTCGTTGTTTATTGTGTCACACACACTCGTGCTCAGCTCACGTGGACTAATTAGACACCAGAAATCAGTGAAGGAAGAAGATCCTAAAATAAAAGTAAATGTATTCTACTATGAATAAGTCCTGCATAAAAAAATCTACATTTTAATTACAGACGTGTTATTAGCACAATAGGCTCCTTGAAGTATTAAAAGTAAAAGTACCCATAGTGAAGAATGACACCTTTCAGTGATATATTTGATTATTACAGATGCGTCACCATGTCGGCAGCAGTTTACTCGTATGACTGGTCGCTGTATGATGAAGCTACGTTCAAATAAAAAATCTGTTCCAATGCATCTTATATTCTGAAACACATTTGTGTTTAAAAAATGAATCCGTAACGTGAAAAAGTAATAAAAGCTGTCAAATAAATAAAGTAGGTAGTAAGTAAGTAGGTAGTAAACAGTAAGTAAGTAGGTAGTAAACAGAACAATGTTCCCCTCTGGAATAAACTGTAGTTGAGTAGAAGAATTAAATAACACACAGCTCTTGAAAATACTTGAGATTCGCTCCTGTGCACAGTACACAGTGACTCTGCCTGCACAGATGTTTGACCTTGATCCCCTTCAGAGTGCTTTTAAATACGTTGTATCAGGTCAGTACTTTATAAGATGCATGGCTGTGCGCTATATTCACTGTGTTCGAAATACATTGTGTTTATCCTATGAGCAAATGCAGTTATTTATACATTTTGTCATTATTTATTCATGTATTTATTTCTGTTCAGCCTATTTTCTCTCCTAGTTTCTGTTCATATCAATTTCTCTTTCTCCATTTACACTTTAAGACTCTCAGCCTGTGTCCTGTACTGCAGGCTGCTCTTGGTGTATTGTACAGTAATAGATAGATAGATAGATAACTTTATTAATCCCCGAGGGGAAATTAGGTAATACTGTACTGAATGTTGCCACGACTCAGTTATATATGCATTCATGATCTTGTGTGTATTAAAGTAACTTGTTCCAAAATGTCCCAATACATGTTATACTGTAAGAATTGGAGGTGTGCAGACATTTCGTTGTCTTTTCTGTACACCTGGATTCACTTTTCAGGAAAGCAAATATTTGTGATGTATTTGTGTTGCTGACTCATCGTGTTCAAGTCTTCAGTGAATCAGTAACCAAACAATGGGTACTCCCTGCTGAACTGGAGACAGGTTTGAAGCTATGGATGTGTAAAACATAGAAGACGTGTCTGAAAACAAAACGTTTTCTCCCACGACTGCTGTGATGCTCAATACAAGAACACAAATATTGGAGGCTTCTGAGAAACCCCAGATTAAAGTCTCACTTTCTACAATATCTGCACACAGCAATGAAAGAACGTTAAAGGTTAGTGAGAGACTGTAGCTTTGGCTTAAATATATGTTAAAGTGTGCGTTTAGGGTCCGGTCACTAAAACAGCTGGTACTACTTCCTGCAGTGGTAATGAACGTGTCATGAATCATGAGGTGCTGAATCGTTCAGTATGGATGTAGTTTCTAGGGTTTGTTTGTTTTTACCCTCTGTGAGGCACTTTGTGCTACAAAGCTGTATGAAAAGTGCCATATAAATAAAGTTAATTTGATTTGATTTGATTAGGGAAGCACATCAGTATCTCTCTCAGATTGACACACAAATGACACAATATTGGTGTTATTAAAATCACAATATGACCAAGAGGAATATCCAAATCACAGGAGCAGCAGTGAAATGTGTGATGAGGCTGCGTTAGAATGATTCACTGTAGAGCTGCAGAGAAGAAGTCTCGTTCTTCACATGTAAGAAAATGTGTTTGTTTCATCGTGATTTTAATAGTTTTCGTCAGTGAAAATGAAAACTTTGACACAAAGTGATCATTCCTTCTAATCCTGAAACATTTCACGATCATACTATCTGTCAAAATCATCACAAATTTGATTCTTTTTACCATATCGATTCATCCTGAATGTGTTTGATACTCAGCCATTTATTTTTCAGTGAGTATATGTGTGAATAAGAATCAGAGGCAGTAGAGTATGAAGACAGCAGATACAGTAAAGGATCTGACTGAGGTTTAAAGGACCGTGACCACAGCTCTGAACTATCAGTAGCCTAACTGCGCTGTGTATTGATAAATCCATGGTGCTGAAGTAGCAGACAGATCCTGTGACAGAATATTCATCAGGTCATCGGGCCGTCCCCAAAAGCTCCAGAGAAGTGGACCTTGAGTAAAGTTTTTTGCATTTTGTCAAACTGCTTTTACTGTTTCATCCATCATCTCCTCTTTTCTCAGCTTTCTAAACCCAACCTCACTTTCTTTTCCTTTATCATCACTTCTGACCCAGCCTCATCTCTTGTCTCTTCTTCCTCTGTTTGAATGGCGTCCTTGAGTTGTTTTCCTCCTGTGTGTTTGTGTTCAAGGTCTTTTCGGTCCGGAGGAAGTCTCAGGTCGACCTGTTTTTACTTGGTTGTTGCTCAGCGTCTTCCTGGATTCATATTCTTTATATATCTTTGCGATCTTTTTACCTAATATTCTAATTTTGTGTCTCTATATTGTCATTTTACTGGTGTTATTTCTGTCTTCTCTGTACGTCGTGTACATGTTCATCATGTTAACGAGATCCCTCCTTCATTGCTCTTCCTGAGGTTTCTGCACACCTTAAGGTCGACAGGTGCGTAGAAGAAGACTGAAGGCCGACAAAATCAGGAAACACACTTTTTCTGTTAAAAGATTTTCCTGGTCGGGTTTATCCAAACTGACGGTACAGAATAGCAGTTGTGGTATTATGTACAGATTGTAAAGTCCTTCAAAGCAGACTTGTGATCTGCAAAGGACTCGACATTCATCTTCTGCATATTTGAGCTTTCATTAAATCCTTAACATGCCTCTGATTCTCTTCCTCTAAATACCAAGTTCTCACACCTAAACGGCAAAATGTGATGCATGTCAGTGACTTCAGAAACAAGAAAATGCTTAATTAAGCTACACGTGTCCGTTTTTGTCACCACTGTTTGTCTTCTGATTAATCTCACCTCTGTGGTCACGTTTAGGCAACTAAATACTTTTGTAGATTTGAAAAAACTGGTCATGTTTGAAAGAAAACAACATTTCCACCACAGAAACTTTCAACCCAATCGCCAGAATAAATATTAGCCAAGTACATTTCTGCAGAACCACAGATAGGTTAAAACTGGACATGTCTTTCATCCTGTATGTTTTCTATCTTTATGCTCTGGCTGGGTTTACACACAACAAACACTTGGTTAGGGTTAGACTAACATCATGGTTTTGGGGAGATGGTCCGACTTCCCGTGAAAAATTGCTGGTTTTGGTCGTTACAAACACAGCTGGAAATGTCGGCACCTGATTTTGAATGGAAAGATCTCCAGTCACTCTGAAACTGTCCAGTGGTGTGACTCAGATTGCAGTCAGCTGTTTGGCAGCCTTATTGTCTTCCACTTCCTGCCGCGACAGCTGGCTGAGAAGCATTTGACAGTGAAATGCCACGTTTGGTCCCCATGTCTACCGTGCACATCACTGTGGTTTGCAGAAACGTTAAATGCTAACAGTATGTCCCGGCGACTGGGTTGAGACATTCTCAGTGGACCAAGAACCTTTTGAGGAACTCAGGACCGGAACATGAATTTTGACTGAGGCAGGTGGCTATTGAATTAAATTCTTGTCGGATAGTTTCAGTTGGTTAGTGTTGTTTAAGTCAGTCACATGTTTTCCAGATCCCCCCTTCCTAAGTGTTTATTTGCAGTGTTACCGTCCTTCTTTGGTTGACCACAAGCATTGGCTTGACAGGTCGATGTGGGTGTTCCCTGGTAAAGTCTTCTTGGGTGATACAACCTGAACCTGACCGGAGCCCAATCCCACAGAGTGTCTCTCTCTCCCGGCCTTATCTGTCCCTGTCCAGCCTGATACGATGCCTTCCCCTTCTTACATTCATTCCTCACATCCACCTTTATATCATTACAGTAAGCCTCTCTCATAAAGACTAAAATGTAATTAAAATCCTTATCGCCTACAATAAAGACAACCTATCCAAAAGATGCTGCTGAAATGAAATGAAAACAAAAACCTTGGAGATTCCTCCTTAAATATCTGACATGTTTTCATGTAAAAGCTGAAAACAAGTCATGTTCTCGCCTCATGTGCAAATACACCACCAGAGTCACATCACCATAATCAAACATGATGTACGTGTTGACGCTCATTCAGCACATTTGCCAAATGTGCCGTTGCTCCTGCAGAATGAAGTTATAGCATGATTCATTAAGGCAAATGAGAGGAAGCTCTCCCTTGACATTCTCCCTGCGTTTCCAGAGATTACGTTGCCACATCTGTGCTTATAAACAACCCGCGTGTATATGTCACACGGGTGCTGCAGAGACGGGCTGCAATTCATCATGCAGACAATTAATGCCCTGCATGTTAAGTGAGGAAGACGAGGAAGGAACTGTCTTCAGAGCAGGTTGTAGCTTTGTCGTTTTGTTATTCAAGCTGGGAGTTCATTGTGTGTGCGTGCCTGCGTGCGTGTGTGTGTGTGTGCAGGCTGTTGTGTTGGAGAGTACAATAGTTTGTGGGTGTCCAGTGTGTGCGTCGGTTGGAAACACTCTGTATGCACAGTGGAGTGGTAGAAAGTCCACTTCTGCATTTGTGTGTGTGCATTTACACAAAAGACTGACAGTGAGGATAATCAGTGTGTGTGTCTGTGTGTGTTAGCATGTGCTGGAGACTGTAATAGACAGTGACACACTGTATGGCGAGCGTCGGCAGCAGATCGCTCACACAGATGTGATATGTGGCCAGTTTCGCATCCCATTATCCTGTGAAACTGCACGGTGTCGTGCACGGCTTCAGATTGCGATGTCAACTCGACGTACATTCGCTGCGACTGCCGTGTTAAGACTAAGCATATGGCTCCCACCCCTCTCCGGGTCCCGGCTCGAACAGAGTGACACTAGTTTGGATCTATCTTCCCGAGCTGAGCCTTTCCATTTGACCTCTGTGAATTAATGCAGCAGTTGTGCTGAAGGATCACCCCTGTGAGCACTCAGAGCGAAAGAAAGACTTCAAGAGCTCCATATTCAAATAGATTTACAGTGTCTCAAAAAAAGTGATGGCCATTGTTACAAACTAATTAGAATAAGTCATGGAAAAGGGATTTCTTCAAGGTCCAGTGTGCAGGATTTAAGAGGATCTATTGGCAGAAATGTAATATAATGTTTTCACGAGTGTCTAATTAATGTTTAGGCACTAAGGGTGCGTTCACACCTGAAAGTCGGAACCAAGTTTAATATTTTTGTTACATTTTGAACATTTGATCTGGTTAGTTTTGGTTTCACGCTAGAACTTTGCGAGCGGACTTAAGAATTTTCCATCACATATCTACGTCCTGTCATCATCACCTCAGTAGGCTGCGTCTCCCAATCCTCAGCGCGTTGACAGTTCAGCAGGTAGCTTGTTTTCAGCTCCCATTTATTGAGAGAAATAAATGAACAGATTCATTGTGTCACCCTCCTGTCTGAAGCTCTGTGCTGACCAGCTGGCCCCCATCTTCACCCAGATCTTCAACAGATCACTGGAGCTGTGTGAAGTCCCCTCCTGCTTCAAAAGCTCCACAATAATCCCGGTCCCCAAGAAACCGGAAATTTCAGGACTAAACGACTACAGGCCCGTGGCCCTGACGTCTGTGGTCATGAAGTCCTTTGAGAGACTGGTGTTGAGCCACCTGAAGGACATCACAGGCCCCCTGCTGGACCCCCTGCAGTTCGCATACCGGGCAAACAGGTCAGTGGATGATGCAATCAACATGGGACTGCACTACATCCTGCAACACCTTGACTCCCCAGGGACATACGCTAGGATCCTGTTTGTGGACTTCAGCTCGGCGTTCAACACCATCATCCCAGACATCCTCCACTCCAAACTCACCCAGCTCACCGTCCCAGCCTCCACCTGTCAGTGGATCACAAACTTCCTGACAGACAGGAGGCAGCAGGTGAGGTTGGGGAAAATCACATCCAGCACCCGGTCAATCAGCACAGGCGCCCCCCAGGGATGTGTCCTCTCCCCACTGCTCTTCTCCCTGTACACCAACAACTGCACCTCGAGAGACCCATCTGTCAAACTCCTGAAGTTTGCAGACGACACAACGGTCATCGGCCTCATCCGGGACGGTGACGAGTCTGCTTACAGACGGGAGGTGGAACAGCTGGCCCTCTGGTGTGGTCAGAACAATTTGGAGCTGAACACGCTCAAAACTGTGGAGATGACAGTGGACTTCAGGAGTAGCCCCCCTATACTGCCCCCCATCACCATTTTAAATAACTCCGTGTCTGCTGTGGAAACCTTCAGGTTTCTGGGATCTTCCATCTCCCAGGACCTAAAGTGGACTCCCAACGTAGACTCCATAATCAAAAAGGCCCAGCAGAGGATGTACTTCCTGCGTCATCTCAGGAAGTTCAACCTGCCCCAGGAGCTGCTGATCCAGTTCTACACAGCAATAGTTCAGTCTGTTCTCTGCACCTCCATCACCGTCTGGTTTGGATCAGCCACCAAACAGGACAGGAAAAGACTGACACGGACTATAAGGACTGCAGAAAAAATCATTGGTGCTAAACTGCCCACCATCCAGGACCTATACTCATCCAGAGTCAGGAAACGTGCAGGAAACATCTCTGCAGACCCATCACACCCTGGACACAATCTGTTCGAACTTCTCCCCTCCGGCAGGCGCTACAGAACACTGTTCGCCAAAACAACCAGACACAAGAACAGTTTCTTCCCCCAGGCCGTCGCACTGATGAACTCTGGATCAGTCACCCAGTGTCAGTGACCCCCCTGACTCCAAAAACCATCCACTCACAGTCTTTACATTTACAGACCAAATTGCACTATATCACTGTAAATAATATAATATATATATACTTAAATATATATTTATATATTTATAATAGTCCGGACTTCTGAACACTTTTTAACTTACTGTTCTTTGTTGTTGTTGTTCCTTCTAGTTGAATGTTGTTATGTTTGTTTATGTTCATGTTTACGTCTATGTACATCGTGTGCGAAGAAAAACCAAGTCAAATTCCTTGTTTGTGTTTCACATACTTGGCCAATAAAGCTGATTCTGATTCTGATTCTGATTCTGATGTTGCTGCCACCATAATATATATATATTATGTTTAATTGACATTTGGCCCGAGTCAACTGGAAAAATGAAACTTTTTAATTGTTTTCCGAGAGGATGAAATAGAGGGAATACTAGAGGACGGGAGAGCAATGGCACCTGAGAATAAAGAAACTGATGCTGAAATGGCAGCAGTATACAAAGGTGCCCGATGCCATGAGGAAAAATTAGCATCGACTAATACAAAGGACAAACTTTCCTTTTATGACCACCTGGATCTCATTCTGGGCCCGCGGCCAGCAGAACTCACCCTTCAGGGTGGCTGAGTCTTTCTCAGCTTCAACTCCAAGTGCATCCACTGATGTGCCCGGTGCCACAGGAAACACACACAAAGCGGTGAGTAGCCAGTTCTGATGTTAGCCTGTCATAACTTCCTGTAAATGGTCCAAAAGTCAGAACCTTTCAATATAATGTTTTCACACTAGGCGCGAACTGAACCATGATTCAGTTTGATGCCGAATGAGACCACCTGTTGAGGTTGGACCCAGGTTTGGCTGTAGTCCGGGTAGATTTCACCTGTAACTTTGGTTCGGATCAAAATGAAAGTCAGATAGTCGGACTGAACGAGGTTGAAAGCATCCTATAACTAGTTGGATATGTTTTGGAAAGCATTGTGGTTTGGGTCTAAATAATAATGTTAGGTATGTATGTGATGTTACTTTTCAACGGTACTGAGTTGGAAGAAGTCAGTGTTCACCTTTGGTTTCACACTGAACCCGAACAGTGTTCTCCTGGGTGAAAGTCCTCTTGTTCGACCCAAACATCCATCTCCGACCTCCCACACAGATTTGACTGCTCTTTATACTTCTTCTCACTTCCTCCTTTGCGGTTATAATAGTTACCACAGCCACTAGAGGTCACCGCCCAGCAACAAACTGGATATGTGTCATGAAAGCTGCTTTCACAGTCGACCTTTATGTTGTTTTCTAATCACCTGAAACTAAGAATCATTGTGTTTTTGTTGCCTTTCATATGTACAGAGGGAGTGGGGCATCGTCCACTGAGCCCGGCATGCTGCACCATGTTTCTACAGCAGCCCAAACCAAACAAAAATGGCATTCTGCGTTTTTAGTGGCCACCGTCGGGCAGGGAGAAGCAAGAGGTGTTCAGTTGGTTGTAATCTGCAACCACAACACCAGATACCATTAAATTCTACAGACTGGTCCTTAAATCTGGTGATTTGACTTCTGGAAAGCAGATCCTTCAGTATGTGAAGATGTCAAAAGAAAATGCTGCTGAAATTTGTGTACAAATGATCGATCAATGAACAGATTGGTACATCGACAATAGACAAGCTTCTTAAATAAGAAGGTTTGCTTCTTTTCTTTTCTTTGATGTTCTTATGAACTGAATTTCTCTAAGTCTTGTCAGCTCTGGAAAGTTGAGTTGAGCATTTTTCACTATTTTCTGACACATTACTGAGGCGGCGCTCAGACGACCCTCAGCACTTTGTCAAATTAAGGCCGCTCCTCGTTCCTTTCTGTGACATTACATTATCACAATGAGGATCCTGACTCTGCTGTCCTGATCTGCTCTTCACACAAAATGCAGGATTGTCCAGGAAAAGTTGAATCTGAGTTCTGGCACAACTCAACACATTATCCAATTAGCCAAAAGGGCTCTGGATACTTGACGAAATGAGTGGTGTGTTTCTACAGTTTACCGTCACTGTCACGATGGAAACAACCGCTGATGTGGCAACTTTCAAGAGTTGTAACTGATTTTATATCTGATTTGATATTTCTCCTGCAACACATCATCTCCAACAACATTGTTATGCCTGAATACTGAAGAGAACGTTCACTTTAAATGATCAACTGATTGAACTGAATAGTTATTGACTTATTACTGGAACATCAGCCATTATCTACTCAAATCCCATGCTGATGTAAAATCAGTGAAGTGTCGTGGTCCATAAAACATTTACTCCGAAACAACTGAAGTAAATTGGGAGATACCAGAAGCTCCAAGATCCCAAGCTGAATTGAAAAGATGATATTTATACCTTTTTATGCCAAAATTGCCAAAGCTGCTCGCCTAAAAGTGTTAGCA
Organism: Pagrus major; assembly: GCF_040436345.1. Lineage (NCBI taxonomy): Eukaryota > Metazoa > Chordata > Actinopteri > Spariformes > Sparidae > Pagrus > Pagrus major. Next base: position 36,774,792 of record NC_133232.1, read on the forward strand.
ACCCAATCACCAGAATAAATGTGGGCAAAGTTTGTTTCTGCAAATCACAGATGAGAGGTGAGGAGAAAGTGACTGCATTTTCAGTTTTGAGTGAACTCTTCCTTTAACACCAGAACACACATTCTTATATAATCACGAGTCTCCCGCAGTAACAGTGGGAGTCGACTGAGGGCTTTCTCTAAATTCGGCTCTCTGTTTTGTGTGTGTGATGTGTTTCAGCTCCCCTAAATGCTTTCAGCAGGCTTCACTCGCGACTGTTTTGCTCCAGTCATTTAAGTGATACTTTGAACACGAGTGCAATACTTTGCTGAGTCAGTCCTGATGGAATACTCTGCTGGTACATTCATAATGCAGCAGTCACGGCACTTTGAGTAAAAAGCTTTTGTCTCTGGCTCGGAGGTCAGAGTCCAAACATCGCTTTAATATCTGAAGATGGGAACCCAAACAGCAGTCCAAGTAGGACATGCCACCAAGCTGCTTCAAGGCCACCTCGACTTTTATTTGGGGCCAGTGTTCGTACAGTGAAATGATTGCTTTCTTCCAAAGGCGACAGTTCAGAATCACTGTGCTGAACACACTGAATATTTATTCTAATTAGGAAGCAAGCACTATAAAGGGAAGGAAACAGACATTTTCCATGCCGCTTCATAATTAAAATGAGAGCACATTTTATTATTTTTGGACATCGTTATGGTTGCAGAAACATTTGAAAGTTCCTCACTGCAGCCAAACATTTCTCCCAGAGGACGCAGACCAAAAAGTGGATCACCACTGATCAGATCTTTTTGTACATGCTTCAACTGAGCGTTGTAGCCTTTTGAAGTGTTTCTTAGCCAAGCATTGTTCCCCAAAGGATGTGGAACAGAATCTGACTCAGCAGGAAGAAAAACATGAAACGCCTCTTTGACACAAAGAGACACAGTCCAGATTTAAAGCGGATCTGCGAATGAGATCATTGGCCGGAAGAGAAACTCAGAATTTCAAGAGAGCGTTGACGAACTTTGATGACAATATTTCAATGCTTTTTTTTAATCTTCTGACAATGATGATCCTCAAAGTCATTTGTGGAAGTGATAGGACTTATTGAAACTGTCCAAGCATTATCTATAAATGGAGAGAGTCGTCACAGATTTAACTGCAAGAGACATTTTCAGGCTCAGAGGAGATAATTCAATGTCATAGATTCCTTTAAGATTTGGCATAACGCGTGCATAATGAGTGAAGTGTGTTTAGCTAGAGCATAGACTGAATATAAAGAGGAAGAAGTCATTAACTACACAAATAAATGAAACATCAAAGTAAATGGAGCAAGTCTCAACATATACGGCAGAAAATACTGTATGAAAATAAATCATGATGTAACAGAAACAGGCGACAGACAAGATAGTTGCACAACGGTCAAAAATGAACTGTCAGAATGATTGAGGATGGTGAAACAAAGCAAGCTGTTCGAGTTAGTGAAGGATGGATGAGTACATTTATTTCCCATCGAAAGTTCTCCGGCACACTCGGTGTAAACGGAGAAACAATCTACTACAAAGCAGTGAACCAGCAGCAGCAGCATCTCGGCTCCATCCTGTCCTGCTCACGGCTTCACCCTCCTCTTAAAATATAACGGACGTCACAGAGACTCTCATTTCTCATCTGATGTTCACACTGCAATAAATATTTATTAATTCAAAAACGAAGTCTCTCCTGCTTGAACTCTTTGTCACCAGGCTTTATTTTAAAAGACTAATCAGACGTTGCATATTGATTATTGCTAACTTGAACGTGTTGCGACATCTGACCCGTGTTAAGAGAACCCAACTGGATAATGTTTTTGTGAAGCCATAGAGGTCATGAAGCACAGGTTTACCCTTCAACAATGTATTGGATCATATCTTATAAACTCATCAGATATTTTTATGCAAAATTTCAATATGAAAACTAAAGGAAAAGAAGTATAAAGTAGCATCCAATGGAAATACTCAAACTTGTACCTTGAACTTTACATACCTGCATCCCGTAGTGTTGAACAGTACTCGCATAAATGAGCTTAGTTATTTTCCACCACTGCCAAAAAGTGATCCAGATACCGACTTCATGTTGAAGTCATGAAGCTGGAAACCAGAGGAGGAGGAGAAGCAGTGGGAGGTAAATGGAGGTTTGAAGAAGAGAAGAAGCAGATTTGGATCAGTACCAAACTCTGCCTGGAAGAGAGAGAGATGAAACGTCTCTTCATCGAGATGGACGAGTCAGGTTCCTCTTAACCACATTACACAGACCATCTGCACAAAGACAGACCTGATGTATAAAATATTACTTGATTAAAGTGCTTTTGTAATTGTGCTGATGTCAAATTGCACAATATTTACACCCTCTCAGCACAAAGCAACGTAATCAGTGTGCTGAGAAACGCATAGCAACAATACACACCTACAAAAGCAGAGTTTTGAAATTTTGACTTGATGCCAAAAGAGAAAAGTTTGTGATGTATTTAAAATGCTTTCTGTTGTGCAGCTCATTTCAAAGACTTTCTCCATTAAGGACAGAAACAGAATCATCTCCAGTTGTAACCAGACCGGCCGCAGCATTTTTAAATCATACTCAAGGCCCCTGGATTATTTTTGAAATCTCAATTTCTGTAATACATTTCGGAGAATCATTGTATTTGACATCAGATTATCCTCATGACCTTAAGGCCTGATTCTCATCATGCAGTGCAATCCATCTGAATCCTCTATGAGGCTAATGAACAATCCAATCCTGCCCTCACACTTACATCCATGATTTATATGCATGCCTGCATTCTGTCCATATTGTGATCAGATCTCATTATGCAAAGCAAGTGAACATGGCAGCTCTTGCTGTACAGCCTGGACTGACTTTACTTCTGCAGCAGACTGAGGTCATCTTTAATCACAGATGAAGCAAACAACAGAAGTGATGACACGGTTCCTCCAGTGTGGATCTGCGTTTCTTGAGGGAGATAGCGAGCAGCGGCCGTGTTGCAGATGTTTATAGTCGTACATCTTAAAGCAGCCGTGTGTCCAGGATAAAATGTCGGCAGCTCATGTTTCTGCAAACCACCGATATGCTCACATCTGTACGTGTCAAAGGCTTCGCACCATACTGACATTTCTACAAAACATATCACGTTCTCATTAGATGTTTCAACGTTTGTAAGCCTCCGCTGGATATTTTAAAGGAGACCTCGGGACATTTCCAACTGTGTTTGCAGCGACATAAAACAGGCATTTTAAGCCAAACCATGATGTTTTCCTCACCCTGACCGAGTGGTCTTTGTGCCTAAAGCTAACCAGAAAATAGTCGTTATACAACACTGGGCTGTATAACGAAATTACAGTTTGTTAACAAATTACAGTACACAGTTATTAATAGATTGATATGTATATTGACACGTAGTGCATCTTTTGAATCTGCGTCAGGGTGAATACTGTGGTGGAGACAGGTCTCTGTGGGAACAAGAGCCTCTGATTTCATGTTGTTTTGCCAGCATGAGTCCAATTTTGGCCTTTTTCTTTTCCTGCGACCGGAGCAGCCTTAAACCCAGCTGGAGTAGCACGGCTCTTATTCCGACTATCTTCCTCCCTGGGGTGGTCCAAGCAGTCAGGTTGGATGGTAGAAAGACGCCTTGGGCCGTGGTGGTCTCAAATTCCTCTGTTCTTAATCCAAAACACCTGCGTCCTTCTCCAATGATGATGACAGTTTTTCTGCCATAAGCAGTACGTGTTTCAGCAACAAAACCGAGAAAAATCCAGGTTAAAAAACACAAATGCAGCATAATTTAGAGGAGCTACCGGCCGCTGTATCGTCGTGCTCTGTCGTTGACATAGAAAATTGGTCCCCAAAGTTGCAACCTAAAGAAAGTTCAGTTTTGACGTATCTGTGGTTTTACAGAAACACACTTTGCCAAATGATTTTTTGAATGTTGTGACATATATATTATATTCTTTCTTTAGAGTTATTTCATTTTCATTTACATTTTTTGGAAAAGTGGTTTGATGAGAACTTGATGAGAATATGTCAAATATCAAATATATTAATCAGTAGCCAGTGTATGTATATATTCATATCCAAATGAACTAACATGTTCTGGGGAAGTGTGACACGAGAAGAAAATACAGAGTTAATTAACAGCAGACAGAAACGTGTCTCATGAGGTGATGAGAGATGTGATGAATGTTTCACGGACACGGAGTCTTTGACTGGTTGAGTTTCAGTTAAAGTAATAATTGTAGTAAGTAAGCCAGTATTTATGCTATAATTCCTGATCTTAGTGTAAATGTAACATCTTGAATCCTTAAGTTCTCACTGATTGGTGCTGCCCATCCGTCTCATCATTAGTTATCACAGTTAGTTCAGCAAAATATTGTTAATTAATGCCTGTAAGCTCTTAATTTTACTGTGGCTGCACCTATCTGCCAGCATCTTCATCATTAACAGTTATTGTCTAGAGTTGAACCAGAACCAAAACGTTTTGAAAACAATATTTTCTTAATTATTAAATAAAATAATCAGCAGAGGTTTATTGTACAGGTAAACCTGCTGAGATATCCTCTCAAGGAGGAGAGATGGATTAATATGATTATGAGTTAATGTGATTAATAAAGTGACAGTGTTACTACTGGAGTATCTGGGATGAATAATTCTCTCCTTTAAAACCAACACGTACAGAGCCGCTGACTCAATATCCTCTGAATCAAATTTGCAACGATTAGGCTACTTTACATCCCTCTGAATAAAGATGAAATTTAACTAATCTCATCCACACATCACAAGGTTTTTAAAATTTCAGATTCCCTTGAAGAAGCTTATATAGACACTTTTTTTTATCATGACTGCATAGAGACAGCTGAACAATCATACACGAGGTTGTTGTGGTGGATGTGTTTAAAAAGTTCCACAATCAGCAGACAAGGAGCAAAAAACTGAGTCACAAAGTGCTGCACATAAATAAAACGCAGCAGAACAATGAAGGAAAACGTGTCTAAGGCAAAGTGAGTATTGCAGCGGCAATTAAGACAATAGAGTGAATAAAACAGGTCAAACTAAAGTAAAACAACTTTATTAAAGCATGAAAAGCAGCTTATAAAAGTCTGTTTGGAGGAGTGATCCTTTTAGCTCTCCCAGCTCCTCAGGGAAATATCTGCCTCTTTAATGGCTAAATGCTCCTCTAAGTTCACCAACTAGCTGTTGACTCTGTTGATCTAATTCCAGCAAGAAAGAGCAAATTCCTGCGCACACTTCTCACCTCTGCACTGATGTATTTATTAAGAAAGGTTGGTGTTTTCTCAAGACATAACCTTTATATAACCTGAGATTATCTTTTAGTGGGGTTTGATTCCCTGCACCACGAAAAGCGATAAAGCAGGTGGTGTGCGTGTTGCCTTCAACTCGACCTAATTTTGTCTGTCTGCCATTTGGTGCTGGGGAGGAGTTGGCTGTGGGTTCATCGCAGCTTTTTCATTGGAAACAGCTGCCTGCTTCTGTGGCTGAAAACATCACTAAAGAAAAAGGTGACACTAAACTGAAAGCGTAAAGTCGTAGTTAGACTGAGTCAGGTGCAGCCTAGTCCTCAGGATATAATGTTAGCAGTTAGCGTTTCTGCTAACCACAGATAAGACAAGGTTTGACGTGTCATAGGCTACTTATATTGTACAAAATGTGTCATATCACATTCACATTACATATTTATCAACTGACTTTCACATTGTGAGATGGAGGGATGGTGGTGGACCGAGGTGACCGCACCTCGAGTCTACGCTGCGTGGCAGCACTGGCTGTATTCAAGGAGAACTGGGGACCTTTCCAGTCGTGTTTATCACATGTGAAACCAGATATTTTTGATGGGAAGTCCAGCCATCTCCACCCGTATTTGTGGTGACCAAAACAGGTATTTTAAGCCAAATGAAGATGTTTTCCTGACCCTAACTACGTGGCTTTTCTGCCTAAACCTAACTAGAGCACAAGCACAGCATGGTGACAAGAGAGAAATAGAAAGTTGAACCTAAACCAACGTAAAGATGTTGGTTTTGTGGCAGATACGAACTTAGCTAACATTTATTGTGGTGACTGGGCTGTCAGGTGATGTTCTCTGTGGGTTCATTGCTTAAGAGTGACGCCGTCATTCACTTTTTAATCATCAAAGTCTGCTTACAGGCCTCATGGAGCGCTACTGAGCATGTGGACAGAAACATTGTCGAAAGACTTCTGTGGCTCCAGCGGGAGCTGTATGAGACCTGATGTTGTACCACAGTGATGTCACTTGAGTCGGCATCAGTTGAGGCTGAAGTCTGACAATAACAACAACAGAGATGTAGAAAGAACTGAGCTTAGTGGACCTCTGTAGGCTGCACCTCAACTTTGCTTGATGCTCGCAGTATAATCCAGTGAGTCGAGGGTACTGTGCTGTAGGAACCAGGTCGAGGACTTCATGGAGTAAAAAAAGACTATCTTTGGTACTGTTGTAACAATTTTGATCGTTTTTTCGAGCTGTCCATCATGAGACAGACAATAAATCTGGGCATTGATCTTTAACCCTGTGTTTTTATGAAAACATTGATTTGTGCAGTTTTAAATCAAGAGCTTAGTTCTCGCAGCCGTTTCGTTTTTCTTTTTCTTCTGTGTGCATTAACACGACACACAACTTGTTGTACATCCCAGCTCTTAAAATAATCTTACTCCAGTTTCTAACATTAATGCAGCGCCTGTGAGTTTTCCTAGAATACGTCTGAAGCCGCGGCATGCTGCACCTGAATCATCAAAGCTGATTTCTGGTGATATTTGGCTCTAAATGTCAAACCTCGGCCAGAACCCAGGCTGTTATCTTTTTACTGTTTCCGACTCTGAACAGAACATCAAAAATAAAATCTGGTTTCATCAGTCGGAAAACCTTTCCAAGATAAGCTCCCTCTTTATCAATCGCTCGGCAAAATTCACATTGCCGTTTAGTTTCTTAGTGCAGTATGTGGCCTCTGCAGCACTCTCTAAAACAGACAAGGTCTTTTCTTGTTTGTCCCTGAAAGAACCATAAATGCTTTCTTACAAAGTTGTTGAAAATAAAGCAACAAAAATGTGATACTAGCTTTCCAAAGATGCACAGAGGGAAGAAGGCTACAGAAAAATGGTGACACTTCTAACTTTTTCAAAAGAATCATCTCTCGGGGACTGAAGACTGAACCATGTGTCAGAAAACTTTGCTTTTATCATCCATTTTTATAAAACGATATCTTCTCTAAACAAGCATTTATCTGTTTCACATCTCAGTGCCTCCTGTACCACTGATGTGTAAAATCACTCTACCACAACATTTTAGGCAAGTTTGTGTAAGAACAAATTTTAATTAGAGCAAGCTTATTTTCATCAGCTCATCATTACAGATTAAAGAGGCCTCATTAAATAAGATACAGTGTCGTAAAATGAAAAAACAGGTGAGGAGAGAATGCATTTGTTTTACCTCCTCAAACAAGTGGATCAGAGTCATGTGAGCAGAATAATAGACAGTGATGTGATCTTTTTCGGCTGATTAATCATAATGACGGTGCAGACAGAGTGAACAGCTACTGGAACTTTTAGCCCAATCTGCAGAATAAATGTAGGCCGTGTACGTTTCTACAAACCACAGGTCTGTTGCAGCTTTACATTTCTTTAGGTTACATTTCTTGTCACAACGCTGTGCTTATGGTCCGGTTAGGTTTAGGCACAAAGCCCACTCGGTTATGGTTAGGGATAGATAATGATTTGGTATAAAATATCTGTTTGGTGGTTTCTCACTTACAAACGCTGACAGGCCGTCACGTACTGTCGTCGTCGGCCTGTCAGCCTTCTCACCTGATACTCCGCCACCGTCCCTCCTTCCACCTCCTGATATAAAAGTCAGGTCATAAGTTTGTACATATTATATGTACCATATATTGAAATTTTGACAATACGCGTCACATCACGTTCACATTACATGTTTATGACCCAACTTTCCTAATGCGAGGTGGAGGACATGTTGGAGGAGTTACAGGACGAGAAGGTTGTGAAGACAGCGACCACAACAACGTCAACACTTGTTACCATGGAGGAGACGTCGGGGCAACTTTCAGTCGTGTCTGTGGCGACAACAAAGAATACAGTTGACGAGATGTCGGGACATGGTGACCAAAACAGGTGTTTCAAGCCAAACCATGATCTTTTCCTAAACCTAACCAGATCCAAAGCACAAAAGGGTGTTTTCACAAGAATCTTCACACATTCACAAAAATGGCTTTTTCCACATCTGAATGAAAATTTCCACATGAGAAATGTACATCTTGCATGTGAATTAAATATGCTCATACATGTGGATTAGAACTTCTGCACATGGAAACATACTTCCAGGTTCAAGCCTGGCACAGATGTATTAATCCTGCTCTTGATTCCTCCTGAACTCCATCTTGATTGTTTCCTCAGACCCATGAAAGTGAGACTTCAATAAGAACCTGCACACACGGAGGTGATTCCCTGGGATTTTACCTCCAATCTCTCTCTAATCACAGCTTCACCCTCCTGTGAAAGCTCTCTTCCAGCTCTCCCTCCCGCCAGGCGCTACAGTATCACACTATCACTTTATTGCCTCTCCACACTGATCTTAAGTCTTACTCCAGGCAAAGCTATACTTTTATCCTACATCAGCCACCGACGTCTCCTCCTCTGTCTACCGGCAGATTACCCCGACCCCTCTCTTCCACTGTCTCTTGCCCCCCAGTAAACGTCTGACACCAATATTAGTTTCATAATCCACTTTAGGGCGAGCTGCTGTGAGATCAGAGACATGACACCCCCAAGCTTCGCTATCAAATCCTCTCTGTTTAGATCACCTGCCCCAAAATACGCTGGGTTTTGTTTCCAGAGCTCTCAGTTTGTCTGCAGGCCACTAGGATGTACGATCATACAGCACTGCCCTGCATTTAGCCGGGGTGTTTAGTATTTTAACAAGCCATTAGTGATGTCTGCACACATGCCTCTCTGCATAATCTCTGTGTAATCTCTTCATTTGCATCTGCATTATATGCTCTTGAAAGAAAAAGACATAATAAAATGCATGTTTATGATGATCTGAACTGCTTGTGCACAGGCTGATGAAACGCCAGGAGCTCGAGCTGCTTCAGTTTTATCAAAGGCTCATGGGGACATCTAGTGTTCACTGAGAGTGTTTTCATTATTTTCACTGCACGATGATAAGAAACCATCCTGTTAAACTATAGTTGCAGCTGACGTGGAAGTACTAAATTCATCAGCATCCAGAAGAAATAGGATATAAATTGTCCAGACAAGCTGAGGAGGGATGTCTGTCAGCACAGGATAAAAAAAGGGCCTGTAAAGAAATGTATTGTAAGATTTCACACATTTTTGGACAAAAAAATGGCAAATAGAGTAAATACTAACTAATACAAACTTCCCCAGTTGATTTCTTACACTCAGACAGCTATTCTTTGTTTGTTTTCTGATATTTTTTGTTTAATTATGCCAATAAGGCCAATAAGGCCATCTAATTTAATATGCAGTATACTTGCATTAATGCACAGAACATAAATCTGAAGGTAAATAAACACCTGAATGAGTATTTTGGATATTTTCTCTCCACTGGTCTGACAGGAGACGTGTTCAGGGGCAAGATAGCCCAAATTAACATGAAAGAAAGCAATGTTATGAGCTGCAGTGGGAAACGGGAGACACAGGTGTGGTTCAAGATGGAGGAGTAAAACATGGAATTAAGTGTATTCTCTATAACCTCCTTTAGATCATGATTTGTAGTTTTGTTTCTCTCATTCAGCCGACCTGTGTTGATGTAAGTTGGGCGGACAAAATAATAAAAACATCTTCAATTGATCATACGTCTGAATTAAGATATGGTTGTGTTATAACCTGCATGCAGGTTGGATTTATTGCAGCTCTGTTGTTTTGGAGTGCATTAGTTTTAGCTCGGTGTATCTAATAAACCAGCAGCAGAGCGTACTGTATATCACAGGAGTGGGATCATCCATCTCCCTCTCCATCTCGCTCCAGTTATCTGTCTCTTTCCTCCCTTACTGCTCCCTGCTTCCCTCTGCTATGATTAGTTCCCATTAAGAATCCACTCAGCAACCCAACACATTTACAAGTCATGAAGCACCGCAATCAACAAACTTACACCCGGCCAAAACTCTCCAAGCGCCCATTTGGTGACCGCCACAATGAAACAGAGGATTTAAGCGTCAACAAAGTGCTGCTCGACACAGCTCGGGGATGAATGGAAGAGCTGTGGAGGATTTATGTGTCAAAAGCATCAAAGTCCACGAGAGGGAGAGGGAGAGAGAGAGAGACCCTGGGGAGGGGATGGAGCTACGTCCTCTGTCAAGACTGAAGTCCAAACTGTTTGGCTAGACGGTGCCGGCTGCTGCTGCAAGAGACCAAAACAACCAACAGCATTTGTCTGTAAAGAAACACTGCAGCTACCTGGCTTCAGGGTTTTATCCACAACTACAGGGAACGACAGGAAGTAAAAGCAATGGATTGTATTCACCTTGGATCTGCTACTGTCTGATACAGGAAATCGTGTTTGGTGCATTAAAATGTTGTCGCCTTCACCGCTCTTCATTCTCAGAGCATCGAAAGAGCAAGGACTCAGTAAATAGACAGTTTGTGACAAATTTGATTTGCAGACAAAATATGCTTTGAAGAGAAACAAGACTTTGGATTTAAAAAAGAGAAGATACAAAGAAAGGGCTCAAACTAAAAGAAAAATCAAGAATGGCACTCAGTAGAGTGCATACCTCTGCCAAGGCCCAACAATCCCCCTTTGTGCTCACTCATACCAGCCACCTAAATACGGCAGATTTTTTTAACGTGCATTATTTCCTGCAAAATGAACAAAATGTGGAGAAATGCCAAATCTTGCAATGTTAGAGAAAACGAGAAAGAATTCCTGGATCCGTCTCTTCATCGATCCAACCAAGCAACAAAAGAACGGACACGGGTGGAAACAAAACCTCATTTTCTCCTCGGTAGTCGAGAAACTTAGAAATGCACTGCTGTCATACTTGTGGGGAACATTTCCAAGAATACTTTGGATCCACTTGTCTGCTCAGAGCAAAGGGTCCATGCAAACTAACACAACATCACATGAAGTGATGATCCATCATTTATCCTGATGGGACACAAAGACCAAGATCATTCACAAGCAGTCGAGAATGCTGCTGCCAAGCCGCTGATTTCTTCACATGACCCCGACAAATTCAGAATCCATTTTATGATTTTTAGATCATTTAGACCTCTGAATGATCAGCGGAAAACTACAGCAGCTTTTCTTATGAAAGCTTCTCTGTGGTCCCTCGCTGCAGGCTTCAAAATGAAAGGTTTGGACTTTAACATGTGGACTCTATCCCCAGCAGCAACAGTTACTTAATATTCTGTTGGGTAGTTTAATCCACAGCTCCACAGTGAAAAGTCAACTTTTCCAGCTAATGTGAGGGTTTTTAAAGAGTTTCTTCATCTTCAGAAGTAGAGATACTGAGATGTAGTTCAGTGCAGTTCCATTTAACACAATACATATCACAAGTAAAGTGGAAGTACCTCACATTTGTACTTAAGTACAGTACTTGAGTAAATGTACTTGCTACATTCCAAGTTTTATTTCTGTTTTATGTCTTTTTAATGCATCACTCTTATAATGTGTCTTTCATTGTGGAGCAATTAGTTTGTTCTCAATCAGTACATCAATGAACTTTACTGACTCACTCATCTGTTTACACTGGACCACTGAATAGTCTGATGGCTATTTATTTGATGTATTTATTTTCAGGGACATTGAGCAACATTGCTGTAAAGGTGCCAGCTGTGTTAGCCAGCAGGCTGCTGTCCCTTGGCCAGGTGTGAAATCAGCCGTTAAAGCAACAATAAAACGCACAGCATGAAAATCATGCAGAGCAGGACACACACAATGCAGACAGTTAATGTTAAGCAGATTAAACATGTCAATATAAAATCATAAAAAATGTGTGATTCATAAACTATGAACTCATCTAAAACCAAAGTGTCTGTGCCGTTCATGAACCTCAAGTAGAGATTCACAGACTTGTAGAATGAATTATAAGGAGCATTACAGATGTTCTTGTGGTCCAGTTGTCAGAATAAAATGCTGGCATTGTGTGTTTCCGCACAGATATGTTACATTTACAAATGTTACATCTACAGTAAACGGATAGAAATGTCTGACTGTCTCCTTAAAAATGTCCAGTGGTGTGACTCAAACTGCGGTCGCCCGTTTGGCAGCTTTGTTGGCTTGTACTTGTTATTACACCACCACCATGCTCTGCATCTCCGGATGTGAAAGGAAGCTAGTATGAAGCATATAATGTGAACGTGACATCTAAAATGACATCCTGGCGACTGGGCTGACTAACAGAGACCTGAACCTAACCAGACCAAAAGCACGGTGTTGTCACAGCATACGATTGAAAATGTAACTTAAAGAAACGTAAAGTTGAAACATAATAAATGGAAAACAGTTCAACACATAGCGCTTTGGAGAAACACACTGTATACAACAAACATTTTGATTCATAGTTTGAAACCAACAGACTTACTGTAAATATCCCCAAACTGTTTTCACCTTGACGCCATCACTAACCTCACGACAGTGCTTACCTTTTTTTTCAAAGCTGGATCACATCACATTTTAGAGGAGTATCAGTGAGGTAACTGAAGACACCAGTCTCACCAGAGCCAGCCACCTGACACTGCTGTGGGTGATCATCGTCAGTCAGATCATCACCCACAGCTGCGTCGAGTCAGATCAGTGTTGGAGCTGAATGACTGCTGCAAACTGATGAAATGCAGCAGTTGGAATATTTTACTCCTCTGAGCTGAACATAAAAACGACTACATTGAAATGAAAGAGCCTCCTGCAGGATTTGGGTGTGCCAACTCCCTTTTTTGTACTTGTGGGAAATCCCATCGCAGCAAACTCCAGCTTGTGCCCGAACTGTTCTACTGACAGTTTCTCTCTATTGTATCATGCTTTGCTTCTACAGCTGAGTTTAGCAGTTCTGCTGGCAGCATGTAAGAAATCCTCTATCTTTACATCTATTTGCAGGACTTGTATCCAGCATTTAACCGCCACAGCGCAGTAGACTATGTTTATTGGATACAGAGCTACATTTCTGTATTCTGAACATAAACTGTGGAATCACTCAAACAAATGATAACTTGACCTTTTAATAGAGCTTGTGAAACAGTTTGATTTGAAGCAGAGCAGCTGATGTTGGAGTCGAAGCACAACATAGTGCACCGACTAATGTATGCATTAAAATGTTTGAGTTATGGCTGTTTGAATAGCTATAGAATTTATATACAGTATTAATCCCCTCTGACGGCAGCAGTGTGCTCAAACATGCAGAGAACACCTTTATAAAAGGTAACGCACTCGACCACATATACAACTGTGATTATGTATTTATACGGGTCATTGCGAAAACAAATAAAGTGCTGCACAACTAAGATAAATGCACATAATCAACATGTTTCAACCAAATAAGAGGACGCAGTGACAAAGACATATAAAGTGTTAGGGTAAGATAACACTCATTATGGTTGTGGGGAAGGTGAGGAAGGTTAAAATAAACCAGCAGAGCGGAATAATACCTGAAAATGAAATTACTTTAGGAAGGTAAATATTTCTTCAGTCTTCAGGAAAAAGAAACTTGAACTTCATCAATCCAGTGAGAACCTGTACTTAAAACATGTTTCTTTCAGGAGTTGAACTCTACTTCAAATTGTAAAGATGTCAGTGTCCACAGTTTATTTCTGCCGCTCCCATGTGTAAATAAATAAATAAATACATAAATGAATAAATCTGTTATTTTAATTTACATTTGCACATAGCATGTAGTTCCAAACGTAACTGACTGACAGTACTCAGTGTTTTCCTGTAAGTTTAGATAAATGGCAGGTTTTAAATTAGTCTGAGTCGTCAAGATCACATGATCACTGTCTGAAAACATTTCAACTACTTCATTTCAGTGTATAATGAGGACATGCTTCACATTGGGATGCACTTATCTAAATTATGAGAACATGTTCATATGTAAGCTGTGAGAGGCCTCAAGGTTTTCAGATGGTGATGATAAGGCTGACGGCTGTTAAAGTCTCCACATCACACCTCACATCTTAACTCAAACTCAGGCTGATAAGCTCGAGGATAAAGATGTTGGAGAGGTTCTTACTGCTGTCACATTTTCAAACCGAGACAGAAAAAGCCTGAGTGTCTCCTGATATGGACAGTAGGTGGATATAAGTAGCTCTCATATCCTCTTCTCAATCAGTGAAAAGTGTACACGATGTGGAATCCACTTTTACTCACTCATATTGTCAATGTGAAAATCCCACGTTTAATCCGAGCTTCTTCAAAAGGATTTCAACATGTATGAGTGATGAATACGTGCAAAAGGTACCAACGATCAAAGATATTTTACATTTCAAAGAAAATACTCCGACCCTCACTGTGCAGGTGCTGAAACAGCCGGTGACATGGTCAAAACTTTGCATCCCTGATCTTGACTAAGCTCCTCGCTCTGCTGCTCCTCTGCTGCATCTGTTGGAGAAAGTTTCCAAGAAACTCAGATTAAGAGTGATCCTTTCCTAAGAGCGACGTGTAGCAGCGCTAACACTGCTTATACTGCACAAGAGCTGCAGGAAGAATGTTTTCATTCAATCTCACCAGAAAAAGTTGGTAAAGATAAAATTCAACCATCAACACAGAAATCTGACGATGTGCCAATTAAGCCAGTTGCCATGGTGACCAGTTTATGAGCCTCATTAGAGAAACGTCACTAAGTATGAAATCCTATCTTATCTCTGTTTTAAAGGATTTTGGAAACATTTTCTCAAACTGCATTTAGGAAAAAATTCCTATCTTAGAATAGAAATGTAGTTATTACAGAGCCGTCATAACTGAAGAAGTCCCAAGTTAGGGATCCTAATTCAGTCTGACCCTGTGCTGAATTCAAAATAGCTGCCAGTAACTGAAAGGCTACTCAAACCGTAACTGTTGGAGAAGCTAACACTGATGTTAGCTTGTTGGAAAAGCGACCATTGATGTTAGTTAATTGTTAATTTTCCTGCCCATGTGTTAATGGGCAGGAAATGAATGCCTCCGACTCATCGAAACTGAACGCCCTTCTTTTCTTCTTCATTACAGCAAGCTAGCTAGCCACTGACATGAGACATGAAACAGCTGTTAGCATGGATGCAGGCAGTCTGGTGCACATCCTAAACACAAATGCAGGCAGATTACAGGCGGGGCGCCGATTGAGGAATGAAGTTTACTGTTCTAGTCAGGGTGTCTTAAATTAAGACAAGAGGTCAGAGATCAGAGACACAGAGAATCGCCTCTGTAACAGTAAGACAGGATTTCTCCTAGGCAGTTAGGAAATATTAATGTAATGGTCCCTAATTAAATGTTCCCAATTCCAACCATTCATTCATCTCCTCGTATCTCTGAGCGAGCATCTCCACTCAGACTATATCTTCTACAACAACAACCGCTGAAGTCATTACAGTGTCCACTTCACGCCATGAGCTGCTGAGCTGCTGACAGACACTCAACCTGGCACAGATTTCCACAGTGTACTTATAATTTTGTGTTTTTTCAGCTGTCAGAAACCTGCAGGATGTCTCCTCCAGGCCTGAACCAAACAGCGGGACATAATTATTTTGTGTTCCCTTGTACGTCACCCAGCTCTGGAGGAGAAGCGAGCTCGGTCAGCCTCACCGACTCCCATCAGCCTTACAGCTCCTCCTCGCCTCACACTCCAAAAGAAATGTGTGTGTGTGTGTGTGTGTGTGTGTGTGCATGTGCATGTGTTTCATACCTCTTATCCAGGAAGGGCATAAGACTTTTGTTTACAACACTGGAAAAAGTGAAAGCGTGTATTTGTCTCTCACACTCTCGTTCTATTTGTGTGAGTGTGTGTGTGGATGTGTGTGAGTGTGTGTGTGGGTGTGTGTTAGTGCGTGTGTGGATGTGTGTGAGTGTGTGTGTGGATGTGTGTGAGTGTGTGTGTGGATGTGTGTGAGTGTGTGTGTGGGTGTGTGTGAGGCTGTGTGTGGATGTGTGTGAGTGTGTGTGTGGATGTGTGTGAGTGTGTGTATGGATGTGTGTGAGGCTGTGTGTGAGTGTGTGGATGTCAAACCAGACAAACCAAGCATTTATTCCCTCGTAGCAGAAGTGTGTGTCATATCCAGGTGAGTGTGACACATCGGGGGCTTCACTTCGGTGACAGCGGAGCCGCGGCCATCTTGTTTGTATTATTCATGAGAGCCGGGGACGTCTCGATGTTCTCGTTGGCACGCTGCTTTGGCACAGTGCAGATAGCACAGCTGCAAAATAATGGGATGCTGGGACTCGCTGCTGTGTCATCAGCATCGCAGTCTTACAGCAGCACCTAGTGCTCACTGTATGAAACCGAGGGGCTGGCAGAAACACAGCCACACTCGTGAAGGGCTTTCTTTTCATCTGAACTGTGCGATCCTTCTCAACACTAAACGGAGGACAATTGGTTTCTTCTAGTTGAAGAATTGATTTTTCTGTACTTAGTTCTCTTGAATTTAAGTGTATTGCAAAGGATCCTTGTTCATTGTGTTTAGTTGTAACTCCCACAGTTCTGAGATCTGTCACAAGACCACATAAACATCATAGTTAAACTCGAGATCATTGTCAAAAATGGAAAATCAACAGTGTGTAATCACCTGAAACTAAGAATCGTTGTGTTGTCATTAACTTAGAGCGTGCCGTGGCTGCTCTGTGTCCTCCCTCCTCCCTGTGTCTCTGTCTGTGCTGTGGGTGTGGACTCCCTCCCCCCTCCAGCTCTGCTCACCTGCCTCCCGTCAGCTCCTCACCTCCTCCAGTATATTAACATTGGCTTCATTTCCATTCTTCCCTGAATCGTTTTCACTGTGGTTGCCTCACGGGTTCCTGGTCTCAGATTTAGTGATGTTTTGATGAAGTTTTCCAGGTTCATCGTTGTTTTTGGACAAAAGGACACATGATGCTTCACATCAACCTGAAAAAGAAGGAGGGATCATTACGTCACTGACTCTCACTTTGTGGCCAGACTGTGGTGGCAGCTGTATTGAAGTCAATGGGAGAAACACACTAAAGCCAAACATATCTACGTCAAATGACTTCTGATGAAGAAATGCCTCCAGGAAATGAAGAACACACTTCAGAGAGCAGGTTAACCACTGAATTATTTTTATCGGCATGTTTTCATTTGTGTATGAGGCTCCTGTTCACAGTGTAAGAGCAGCCTCATCAGCAGAAACCAGTCGGCCCTGCCTCGTTTGATCCCAATATCATCAGCCCTGTCAATCATTTGGTGTGTGTGTGTGTGTGGGGGGGGGGGGGGGCTTCAGTGGTTAACCTGCTCTCTGAAGTGTGTTTTCATTTCCTGGAGGCATTTCTTCATCAGATGTCACACAATGTAGATATGTTGGTTGTGTTTCTCCCATTGACTTCAATACAGCTGCCACCACAGTCTGGCTCCAAAGTGAGATTCAGTGATGTAACGACCTTTCCCTCCCAGCTTTTCATGCTTGACCAACACAGTCTTTTTTAGCTCCACAGTGTTCACCATGTTGCACTGCCATGTTTCTAAAGGAGCCACATTGAACGGAACAAACACTGGCTCTTTAACACGCAATCTGCAACCTCACCACTAGATGCCACTAAATACTACACACTGGACCTTTTAACACTGATAATAACCTTCAGCTTAGAGAACAACAGTGTCCAAACCAGCACAGCCTCTAGCTGTAGGTCAGTGTCTCGACCACTAACAAACTACTTTCCTGATGAACCCACATTAAATTAAATCTTTGTTTGCTTGGAATCCGTTCAGAAATATGGTTGACAATATTCCTTATGTGAGACGATATGAGTTTGATAACCAGCCGAAGGTTCAGCTTGTGGTGTACTGGACTCATATCCCTGTATTTACAACAGTATGAGGTCCTTGTGTACGGAAGCCCTAAAGGGCCATGCATTCATACTTTTTATTTCCTCCGTTTTCCCGTGATAACAAGTTCATTTCATTTGTTTTCTCGAGATCTCGAGTTATCTCGAAATAACAACTGCCGTTTTCCCGAGATAACAAAACTTTGTTTTCGCGAGATAACAATATAATTAATTTGAGATCTTGAGAAAACAAAACGATAGTGTAGTATATTAAATCATTGCAGGAAACATCATCATTCAGAGGAGCAGGAGCATATCGATCACCACGTCACATATCTTTTCAATCAAGACCTGACACAGGCTGAAATAGCATTATGCCTTGCTATTACAGATAAAATACACATTAGTGTGCGTAATCTGAAAAGACGGTTAGCAAGGCTTCAGCTATATCGGCGCGCAATCTAAGTGAGTCTGATGTCGTCGTTAACTACATAGCTGACCAGCTACGAGGTCCCGGGCGTCTCCATAATCTCAGGCCTATCATATCACAGTCATTATCTCGAGATCTCGAATTAATTATATCGTTATCTCGGGAAAACAAAGTTTTGTTATCTCAAGAAAATTATCCCGTTATCTCGGGAAAACAAAGTTTCGTTATCTCGAGAAAATTATCCCGTTATCTCGGGAAAACGGCAGTTGTTATTTCGAGATAATAACTCGAGATCTCGAGAAAACAAATGAAATTAACTTTAACTCGTTATCACTGGAAAATGGAGGAAATAAAATGTATAAATGCGTGGCCCTTTAGGGCTTCCGTACCTGTGGGCTATTTTATGGCAATATTGGATTTTGCATCAAAGTGAAGTACCTTTATGTGTCATACAAACGTACAACGCTTCTATTTAAAATGCGTTCAGTGGTTTGTCTCCTATAACATCTCTGATTTGATCCACATCATCCTCTCAGTTCAAAACATATAGTACAATTTTGAGGTACTTGTACTTTATTTGAGTATTTTCTTTCCATGCCACTTGTACTTTTACTCCATAACATCTCAGAGGGAAATATTGTGCTAGTTACTAGTTCATTTACAAAAAGATATTTGTAAACAAAATGTATGAAGAGCTTTTAAAATATGATGTGTTCTTATGAATTCATCTTCCCAACAGTAAATAAGAGTAGAGCTGAAACAATGAATCAATTAAACAGTGAGCAGACACAAAATGACTTGGCAACAATTTCAATAATCACTTTCCATCCAAACTCTTCATTATTCATTATTTTTTTTATTATTTTTGCTCATTTTGAGGTTTTGTACTATTGGTTGGATAAAACAGGGAAACTGTGAAGGTGTGGCTGGTTTATGAGTAACTGTTCCAGCATCTGTGAGTATAAACCAAACAAAGATGGATCCGTAATGAAAACCTTCATCAGTTCCACTTAACTCCCCCTCAACCAGCAGTGAACCCTGCTTTCACATTAACGCACGAGTGAGAATAATCCAATGATATGATACATAATTATTACTTTTTCCTGCATGTAATTACACAGCCTACTTTCACTGAAGTAACATTTTAATTGCAGGATTGTAAGAGAAGTCGTAACGCACTGTAACTAAGTACATTCACTCAAGTACTGTAGGCCTACTTAAGTACAATTTTGAGGTACTTGTAATTACTAAAGTCTTAATTACTACTACTTTTTACTTTATCTGTCCTCTCCAATACTATTTGGAGGCAAATATTGTTCTTTTTACTCCACTACAGTTACTCCACTACGGTTACTCCACTACAGTTACTCCACTACATTTACTCCACTACAGTTACTCCACTACAGTTACTTTTCAGATTACATGCTGCATCAGAGCCAATGAGCACGTTTAATCAGCAACTGCATAAAATAGAAAAACACTGATTCTGATCATTTGGAAAGTCGGTCGACTTTGTTTGTGTAATTTAACTTTTTTGTACTTTTGATTTTTTGAATACATTTAATATTATACACTTTTAAGAGTTTTACTCAAATACTACCTGTATGGGTGACTTATGGTACTTTTACCAAAGTAATATTTTAACAAGATATATTCTTACTCAAGTACTTTCGGGTATTTTTACAACACTGGATATAAACACAACTCAGAATGAGTCACGCATGTTGGAATATTTGAGTTTCACTTGATTGTTTATTCTGTGACATATCTGAATTTTTATTTTGCGTTTTGTGAATATTTTTGGTCCCCAAAAACAATGCAACACATTTAATTTGACTTTTATTGCACATCCATACACATGCATGTATGCACCCATATCCCAATATCACTAACACATTTTGAGTAGTGAATATCATAGGCCTACTTTTTAAGTTTTCCTGATTACAGGATACATTTAGTTAGGTAATGTTGATGAAGGTTCTCCGTCACGCAGGTCACGGTAATTCGAGGTGCTGTATCGTGGTCAACTGGACGTGTTAGTTTGTTGAAGATGTTTCGCCTCTCGTCCAAGAGGCTTCTTCACTTCTAACTAACTGGAGGAGCTGCAGGCTTTAAACTCTGTGTGGGAGTGTCCTTACAGAGTCGTTAAGGACACGTGTGAGCTCTGAGTTTCAGAGTCGTTAGGGCCTTCATGTGGGTTTCTAGTGCCAGGTGAGCTCAGGTGTGAATGGTTGTTAAGCTGTCTGGGGAGGGAACTCAGTACTGCATTGTAGGTGGGTGATCAGTGATGTCTTAGTCCACCTCCTCTGTTCACAGACGGTCGTTCCAGTTTGACACAGATGGATTCTTTCACTCCTCTTTCAAACCATCTGTCTTCTCTGGACAACATGTTCACATTGCTGTCCTCAGAGGAATGATGTGTCTCCTTCAGATGTAAGTGGACAGCAGAGTGTGGACCTGAGGAGTTGGCCCTCCTGTGTTGTGCCGTTCGTTTATGGAGACGTTGTTTTGTCTCTGGGGAGACACATGTATTATTACATTAGGGATATAAATCCTGAGGTTCAGCAGAGACATTATAAGACTGTAATAAGACAGTGAGCCTAAAAGCACTTTGGATTCATACACACGCTGCATCAGAGGCGGGTTCACGTGTAGTCATGTAATTTCCGACAGTCGCTGAAAGCAGCATCGGTCAACCTGTTGCCCCAGCGGAGGACCGCCCCTCTCCCCCCTGCCTCTCCCCTCTGCCTCTCCCCCCTGCCTCTCCCCTCTCCCCCCCGCCTCTCCCCTCTGCCTCTCCCCTCTGCCCTCTGTCTCTCCCCCCTGCCTCTCCCCCCTGCCTCTCCCCTCTGCCTCTCCCCTCTCCCCCCTGCCTCTCCCCTCTGCCTCTCCCCTCTGCCTCTCCCCCCTGCCTCTCCCCTCTGCCTCTCCCCTCTGCCTCTCCCCCCTGCCTCTCCCCCCTGCCTCTCCCCGGGTATATGAGCTGAAGCTCGGCCACGGGCCAGTCACAGCTCGCTGCCGATCAGAGCATAAACATGGCTGCCCAGCGGGTCATCGTGTACGGAGGAAGAGGCGCTCTGGGCTCAAAGTGCGTCCAGCACTTTAAAACCAAAGGATGGGTGAGTTACAGCAAACCTCGAAGCTAACATGCTAACTCTCTGCGCTGCTAAGTGATGAGCTAGCTAACTGCTGGTTGCACCCACAGTGGGTCGCCTGCATCGACATGGCTGCAAACGAGGAGGCGAACGAGAACGTGATCGTGAAGATGAGCGAGTCCTTCAGCGAGCAGGCGGGACAGGTGAGCTCACCTGCGCTGTCAAACACACGGTGGCGTGTTGTGTCTCACTCATGTCAGACTCCAGAGCTAACACAGCTAACACAGCTAACACAGCTAACACACCCGCGGAGCTGCCGACCTGCAGCTCGAGTCTAACTCGTGATGTGAAAACATCAGCTCATAAACATCATCATCATCATCATCATCATCATCATCAGCTCATAAACATCAACAGTTTCGTGTTTTATTTGTTTTCTTCACAATAGTTTAGCTAGAAATTGTGTATGCTAATGCTGCGTTCAAGTCGCATGGAAAAGAAGGAGAAAGGATACTTGGAAGCAGTGCTGAAACAATTATAATTTAATCAATTATATTATATAATTTTTCAACATGATATAGTTTGTTTGGCTGCTTTGTTTGATGGCCAACATCCATATTTTGTGACAGCTAGTGAGAAAATGTGTCCAATTCAGAATCCAACGATGATATTTTTCTGTTTTACACGTCGATCGACCTGTTTTCTGCTGTCTGATGGAGCTGCGATGATTAATCGATTCACCGTCAACTATTAATGTAATCTTCAACTATTTTGTTAATTGATTGAATTGTCTGAGTAATTTAAAAAGAAAAATACAATCAGATTACAGCTTCTTAATTTTTAATAGTGTCTGGTTTCTTTCCTCCTCTATGACAGTAAATCGAATATCTTTGGGTTGTGGACAAAAAAAGACATTTAAGGACATAATGTTCCACCGTTTCCTGATATTTTATAGATCACACAACTAATCGTATATTCAAGAAAATAATTACCCTTGATGATAATTGGAATTTCAGCCCTAAAGCTGGTCAAAGGGAGGCGTACAACCTGTACAGGTCGGCCCAAGACGAATAAAAATGTATAAAACAACAGTTCATGTAACAATCCGTTCTTATCAGATGCAGGATGGTGTGTGACATGTTTATGTCTTTACTTGGCCAGTTTATGAGACTTTGTTTAAATCCAGTAGCATATATCACATACTAAGTACATACTTAGTGCTAATAATGTATGTTTTATTACTTATCTGATAAAATGTAAGGTGATCTTAAGTGCCATTCATTAAAATAAAATGTATTATTATAGTGATCGTGATTATTATTGTTAAGAAAGTGGTGTTCATCACTTGGAGGCTCCTGTGAATGTTTCTACAAATACCCTGATTTTGTTTGTTGACTTGAACGCAGCGTTCAGCATCTCCAGCTGGTGTGTGAGCTGAAGCTAGTTGACATTTAAATGGCGTTCGCCTGTGGCGTCATGAGAAGGTGTTAGTTATCTGTCGTTCTGTGCAGGTGACGGCAGATGTGGCTTCGATACTCGGGGAACAGAAGGTGGACGCCATCTTGTGTGTGGCAGGAGGTTGGGCGGGAGGAAGCTGTGGCTCCAAAGGTCAGAGTTCAACCTTTTGTTTGCTGTTACATTAATCATCAGCCATTCATTTCCTGCAGCAGTCCATGGTTAAATTTAAACTTGGCCTAAATAAACTGTTGTAATAAAATGTGCTTTTATATCATTTGAGGATGTTTGGTCGTTCTTGACTTTGGGAACAGTATGTATTAATGACTAATCTCAACTAGGAGGCCCACTGCTAGCTTCTGCTAAATTTGGTCAGTCCAAAGAGTAACCACATTTTTATTCTTCCACCTCAAAGTGTGAGTGATGTCACGTATGTTATGTAATGTGATTTACGTCACTTACGTTTGTTATTTTAATCCAAATTATGATTTTTTTTTTTTTTTGCCTAACCCTAACCAAGTAAACCTAACCAAACCGACCAGTTCCAGTCCCAGTTAGTTTATTGCATTTATCTTACAGCTAACATTCAAAACTACCTGCATATAAAAGGAAACCAGCAGTTCTGTGGTAATAATGAGCAGAAATGATATCTCATTGTGCAGCTTATTAGCATTTTGGGTTTGCTGTTAGTTGTGTTTGATGAGAAGATAAATACTACTCCATTGTTTGCACAGTAAAACGAATCTGCCCTGAGCGGCTAGTTAGTTGTGCTAAGCTAAGCTAACCAGAATGCAGAGAAGTGTGTATTCCCCAAAACTGTTCTTTTAAAGGCCAGCACTAAATAAGGTGATGCATCTATGGATTAATCATGTTGGATAAAGTATAAGACGCCAGCGTTGAAAAGAAGCTTTCCTGTTATTTCTGTCTTAGATTTATACAAAAACACAGATATGATGTGGAAACAGAGCGTGTGGACCTCGACCATCTCCAGCCGCCTCGCCGCTCTGCACCTAAAGGAAGGCGGACTGTTGACTTTGGCCGGGGCCAAAGCAGCGCTGTCAGGCACTGGAGGTAAGGCGCACATTTCTGTTTACCGTTCTCATCGTGATGACCTAGTTTGGCCGTGTGTCATGTCAGTGTTGCAGGCAGACGGTGATATAATGGAGACTTGATTGCGCAGATGTCTCTGTTGTCCAACCTGCCAATTCAAATAATGGAGGTAATAGAAAACGCTGCAGGGCTTGGATGAGGGAATTGACACACTGATCAGAGACGTGTGGGATCTCACACAGCTCCCAACAGCGCAGGAAAGGTGTCGATAAAATGGATCTGAGAAACAAAACAAGGAAAAAGATGGAATAGCTGATGAGGTCTGTTAAAGCTGTGGGGCTCGGTGGTTCGAGGGTTTCATAAACAACAAGTCAGTGGTTTGATTCCCACAACAGCCTGTTGGTCCGTCTGCAACCCTCTGCTCTGTTAGTGTCCTTGAGCAAGTGACTCAACTCTGACCTACTCACTCATTATAACCTGCTCGATACAAGTCCAGATAAAAAGTTAAAATGTAACTGATTAGGGACAGAAGTGATAACGAGAGGACAACAGAACGGACATTAGAACAATTCAGCAACTTACTTCACAGTCGGTTAATAGTTTAAGTCATTTATCCAGCAGATGTTGATTGTTGCAACTTCTCCAACAAAAGAATCTTCAGCATTATTTGTCATATATTAAAGTCAGCTGAATATCTTTGGGTTTTGGTCTGTTGGATGTGTACAGATTTATTTCTATTCTCCAGACTACACCACGGTCCTGAGTTGTTATTATTAACAATAAATCAAATAGTCAACAGAAATTGTTATCAGTGATGTTGGATTTTTTTTATTGCAAGAAAAAACACTGACAGATAAAGAGTTGATGTGAGTACAGTGATGACAGAGGACAGATTGTTAGTTGCAGCCGTATTAAACGATACATTTGTGTATCAATATAAAACATGAATTAAGCAAATATACAGATTAACAGCCACACAGACATGTGAGACAACCATGTATGCTACATATCTACAAAAATGTACAAAGTACATAAGGAGTAAAGGTATAAAGTATTAAACAATGGAAATATTCCAGTAAAGTACCTCAAAATTCTACTTAAAACAGTGCTTGAGTAACTTGTACTTAGTTACATTTCATCATTGTTTATTCAAAATTTTGACACAGAAGATTTTAATTTTTCCTGCAAACGTATATCAGTTATTAGTCTCTTTGATTCATAATAATCAGTTTCAGTATCAGCCCAGAAAAAGCCCCACTGGTTGATCTCTAATCAATATGTTTGACTAGCTCTAGAATTGAACGAACTGAAGCTTCCACAAGAAACTTCCTGTTTTGGACGTTGTGCCGGTGAATTAAATTCGACCTATAGTCAGTCATTGTTAACGTGACACCTGCGGGCCTCGTGCCAGCCTCTGTAGGATCCAGACAGGCTTTGGTGTGGTGCCATGTGATGTCCAGCCTCCTCTCTCTCTATCCAAGCCGGCCATGTGATTGGCTGAGATCCAGCTCTACAATACAATATAAAGCCCTGCCTCAGCAGTCAGCACAAAGCCCACAGACTCATTGGCTGCTGGCTTAGGAGGAGAATGACTCAGCAGTTGTGGCTCCACGCTCACATGGACAGTGTGATACAGAGATGATGATGATGATGATGATGATGATGATGATGATGATACAGTTCTGATATCTTTTGTTCTCTTTACTGAGCTTGTATTTGTACCAGAAGCTGCCTCACTGCAGAGCTGACTGTATTTTAAGCACAAATGAACTGCGACAGTTTATCTTCCAAAATCCTGAATCTGTGTGGTCTAATTAAATGGGAGTCAGTATCTCAGTATCAAGAGCCACATGTTAAGAAATATAACGTAACTCTTGAGAGATGCTTGTGTTAATCCTTCTTCTTCTTCTTCTTCTTCTTCTTCTTAATAATATTATTATTATTATTATTATTATTATTATTATTATTATTATTATTATTATAAAATAATCTGTGCAGTGGAAACAAGGAGGCAGAGTAACTGAAGATGTGGGAGGTGTGTTTACAGGTCTTTTAAAATGTCTTAAGACATCTAAAATTACATTTTTTATTAACATTAGGTAATAAAAGTACTGCATACTGATTATGTCTTAAATTTTAGTTTTAAAGATCTCAAACCTTTTTATCTAATTATTTTTATCTCACACATTTCTGATGTAAACAAACGGAGGAGGAGTCAAAGGAGTCTGATACTCACGTTTTTATTTTAACTTACATTTATTTATGACCTGCACATGTCAGTTAGCTCGGAGAAGGGGTCGAACCACGTGAAGGGTTTTTTAATAATCCTAACCTTTGATTTTGGATTTAAAACAGAGGTTGTACCAAAGAGGGTTTAAGTGCAGGAGTCTTCTCTGTGTTCTCATGTGACTTGTATTTTTTTCCATAATCCCCAACCTGATTATCCTCTAAGATATGCAAAAGATATCTTTCAGTGTTCAGATGCACTGCAGACAGTGTTATTCACTCTGCACCTCAACGTTTCCTGAAGCCCAGTCCAGCGTTCTGTCTTCCACTTGTTGGCCTGTAGTGCAGAGTTTACTGAATGGAGTGGAGAGACATCTGTTGCTGTATCAAGTCCTTTGTTTAGACTCACTGAAAGTTCTGATCCAAAGTCTCATTGTTTCTTCTGGTCTGGAGCAGCTATTTGTAAATTCCAGTTAAGCTATGACCAAAGTATTTATAAAGTATAAGTTTACTGAATTAAAACAGGTGGCAACACACAAACTGTTTCTGAAGTAGAGATTACTTGTTACAAAATATTTACACCTACTGACTGACTGACTAACTAACTAACTAACTAACTAACCAGGTCTGATATAAAGAGCAACACAGCTGTCACAGCACGTTAAATAATGATGTTTAATGATGAAGACTGGGAGGATTTAAAATTACATTACACAAAAATAACATAATATTATTCAAAAATTGTGCCTACTAATAATAATAATTGACTGAGAGACCACATTATGCCAGTTGGGTCAAAAATATCAGAAAATGTCAGAAATTGTGAAAAATACTCCACAATTTCTCAAAGTGATGACGACCAGCTGTTCAGAACCCAAAGACTCTTCATCTGCTGTCACATCCTGATGAGTGAGAAGCAAATATTTGACATTTTTGCTTCTGTATAGTTTGCACATTGATATAATTTTAACTAGCTAAGACACTTTGAAACTAGTTGTAAGAGTATATTATATATGTCTGCATTATTATTACCAAAGCCAAGACGAACCTTCACCTCTTCACATCTACATCCTGGATGTAAGCTGCTGCTGACACACTTGATAATTAGCAGATTTAATTATTGATGGACGCCCATTGTCATGTGACCTGTCAGGTAGCTGGAGGCTGAACTGGTGCTTTCACACCAAATCAGAGCAGTGTTGAGTTCACTGTCCTTGGACTTTTGCATGACCGGCATCCCGAACTCGTGCTTCCTTTACAAAAGCTTGTGATAAAAGCCTTGTCACCACCCCTCGTTCCTATTGGTCAGTTCTTCGTAAGCCTGTCATAAGATTGGTTTAGTGGGGTGTGCAGATGCTCGGCATTCTTTAGAAACCCTCTTTTACATGTTTTTGGGTGGGAGGCGGAGGGAACTTAATGTTTCCAGATGCTGAAGCTACAAAACAGTCCTGGAAGTTATCCAAGGCTGCAATCATGTGGAAACAAACTGACTAGAGAGAAGAGAACACGCAGTAATAATGTTGCACATGTAGTCAGTAAATGTGAATGTGTTTGTATGCTACAGTTCATTTATACCACACAGACACATACCACAAGAACTCGACTGCATTTTACCTGCTCACTGACTCAAACTCTCACAATGTTCCCTCCACAGATTGTCCAATGTTTTCCACTTGACCTCTCTCTACTAAATCAGTGTCCTCCTCCTCTCCTGGGCACAGTGTGTGTGTGTGTGTTTCTTTTGCAAACTGAATTTCCTCCAGGACACTAGAGAGACATTCTGTCTGTGCTCCTCAGGTATGGTGGGTTATGGCATGGCCAAAGCTGCCGTCCACCAGCTGTGTCAGAGTCTTGCGGCGAAGAACAGCGGGATGCCGTCAGGAGCTGCTGCTGTGGCTATACTACCGTGAGTACTGCTGTGAAATGTTGTGTACACACTTGGATCATGATGCACAAACCATCTCCATGATGTGTAGGGGCTTTTTGCAGCAATAGTCCACTAGAGATCTTTTTGAGTATTGTATCTGCTGCCTGCAGGCCGGAGAGCATGGTTGTGTTATTAGACCTGGATGTGGAGACTTTGTGTCCAGTTTTGCAATTATTATTATTATTATAAGAATCCTTTATAGGGGAATAAAAATGTTGCTACAAACCAAATCTTACTAACTTTGTCTTCTGTTGGCAAGATTATCTACTTTACCCACCATTTAAAAGAACAACCACTTTATTAAACCTACTTCAGCTCAAACTCTGTTTTAGTTTTAAGTTCCTTTTGCTTCTGTGGAAAATGGAAGGAATATTTGAGGGAATCATATTTTAATCTGCCCATGAATTTATTTGTTTTTATCCAGTAATAGTTAATGTGTATATAATAGTATTTTAATGATCGTTCCAGTTTTGGGCTGTTAACAGGATAACCCATGACTTCTGAGGACGTCACTCTCTCTGGGAAACCAATGTGCATTTTTCACAGTTCTGACATTTCTTAGACAAAACAATCAGTTGGTTTTATTGAAAAAATAATGGAAAGATTCATCTATGAATAAAAAAATAAGTGTCAGTTGCAGCCTCTGTATTCTTTGGTATTTTAGTTAAAATGTTGAGCAAAAGAGAAGGAGAGAGTTTCATACTTCACCAGACAACCTTGAATACTGGTTCAAAGACAAATTATTAAACGTCCTGGAACTTCAATATCCTGAGATATTGTAACGTGATGCTCGTAAACGACTCACAGCACATTCATGTTTACCAACCTGGATCGTCCGTGATACTTTATGACAAAAGATATATTTTCCCCTGGATTCAGCGCTCACTCACCGCCCGCTGGTTGTTATTGGGTTGTTTTTTTCCCTCCTTTTTTTATTAGTTATTGTTGGCAGCAGATTTTTATTAACAAAACAAGACAAATATGAAGGTCTCAGTTAGTGTGGATGGGATTCTCTTCCCTGTTACAGCCTGGTTTTGCACTTTAAGGTTGATATTCAACACAAATGTCTTGCACAGTGCGGCTTTAAATAGCGAAGATGTGGAGATGAAAGCTATTGTGCTGTAAAATGAACTGTGCTTCATCCTCCTTTGTGATGTTTGACAGATAAGTGAAGATAAGCAGCCCGGATATACAGATGTGAAAGGCTGCCATAGATCTCTGCTTGTGCACGTGATCTGTTTCAGATGAATGACGCACACTGTACCCTTTGCATGATCGCCTCGTCCGTCTGCTTATTAAATTTAAAAGCAGTGTTTTTGCATCGTCACTGTGAGGAGCTAGAAAAGGCTTTTCAGGGGTGTATCCAGCTCCTGCTCTCTGTTTGGTTGTATGAGGCTGGAGCGAGTCTGCCTCTCCAGCAGGCTGTCACATCTGTTCAGCATTAGCCCAATGACTTGCATTTCTGTTGCAGCCTGCATCCCCCAACCCCCCAGTGCTGCTGTGCCATCATATATATACTAACACTGTTCAGCTTTTGTGGACATTCACGTGTTTTCCTGCAGAGGCCATGTGAAGATTGAACTGCAGCCTTTTTGTGTGTTTTTCTAAGCATGTACAGAAAGACAAGAAGTCATTATCGTAATTAAGGATGTGTGCGATTAGTCGACTAGCCAATAAAACGTTGCTACCCGGCTAGTTGGCACCAGAAATACTAGTCGGTTAATATAATTGTATTAATGTACACATTTTAATTAGGCCTACACACTGACATAATTTGCATTGAACTGTTTTCCTCATCAAATGTTGCTTAATAAAAAAGAAAAAGGGCTTAACCCTGGTTAACTTTAGCTATCGTTGTAAATACTGATGTGTTTATGTATTTGATGTGCAGTAACATTCACATGTTTCCAAAAGAGATTTTGTTATGTTGAATATAAATATTTTGCCTGTATTAGTAAGAGCGGTGTCAAAAAACGCTGCTTTATAATGAGAGCAGTATCTGGTTTTCTGCAGGTTTTCCCTTTTACAATGATGAATACAGACTAACTCTTCCCCGTGATATATGGAGGGATGTCCTCTCACACAGTTGATCACTGGCTGTGGTCTTTGTGGTGTGTTCAAGTGCAGCTTTTTGGCCGAGACACAGGCAACATGAGGCGACTACAGTAGTTCTTTGATGTTGGTTTGGTGTGTCTGGGTCCTTAAATACAATTATGTTATTAATGGAAATGGCTCGAAATAATATACGCAATAATTTTTCAGGACAGTGTTGAACCTAAGAGATTAAATTGTGCTCAATTTAACTGTTTTCTGAGTCTGAATTTAATCATCTATAACGTCAGGGGAATTGATTATTAAAATACTGTATATGTTTTTGTACTTAAGTGTAGCTTAAGCTCCATGAGGACTCCCCCTAAAAGACTTCAGTACACCTCAGGATGTTTTGTGGGTTATAAGCTATTACACAGGGACATCACATGTTAACATTAACATGGTTAACATGGTGTAATATCACCGCCGTGATATTTGAAGTCATGAATATGATAATAAAACAGAGACATGATTTAAGTGTCTCTCTGTGTGTGAAGCTGCTGCCGTCTGCCGGCTCGCTCTCTTCTCTCCTCGCTCAGACGTTGCTGCTCACTCTGATGTCATCTGACTTAATTTGACAGGGTTACCTTGGATACGCCAATGAACAGGAAGTTCATGCCTGACGCAGATTTCAGTTCCTGGACACCGCTGGACTTCATCGCAGAGTGAGTGCTGAGGCCACTAATGGTTCTGTGTCTGTCTGCAGATCTGCTCTACGAACATGATTATATTCACAATGTTTGTTTCTCCTGCTCTCTAGTCATGTTGTACACTGCTGGAGTCGGTGTTAATGTGTGTGTGTGTGTGTGTGTGTGTGTGTGTGTTCTTGTTTGCTCATCCATTCGTCGTTGATATAACACTATATCTTTATAACACACATATATACACTATAAACAGTTTCCTTCAAAATGTAGGTTACTGACACGAGAAGGAGCTTCAGTGATTAACTAAGCAACTCTATTATCTTTTACTGAGGCTGCATTTGTTACTGTCAGACATAATAAACTACAAAGATGCTGAGTGATTAATATTTTTCCCTGTTTTCATTAATTCGAAAACGTCAACAATGCCAGGGAGAGAAGAGAAGTTTGTTTTTATTACATTTTAATATCATCATTTATGAATGTTTAAAAACATCTTGTACCTGGACTCTGTCCTTGATTTAATTAAAACTTGAATTAATTTAAGTAATGAGTCAATTCTTACAGAAAACAGTGTGTTTTGAGAGGACTAAGCTCAGTTTGTGTTTAGTCTCTGTGTATGCCAGAGGAGATTAGATGGGATTTGATCCACTTTGATAATCCCAGAGGAAACAGATGAGGGTCCGAGGACAGAAATAGAAATAATCTCAGTGGTGGGAAATGAAGAGAGTTGGCACTCAGTGCTTTGTTGTCTCCTTTCTGTACTTGCCTGGCTTTCAAATGACAAGCTTCATTCATAACACCTGTAAGTGATCGTTAGCTGAAGAAGTCAAGTTCGTTATTCAAACCCAAAAAGTCTGTAAATGTGTCAACTGTCCGTGAAAGTTACCCTCTAAAAAGTTGACATCCTAATACCAGAGATTGTGTAAACATGTCATTCAGCCCGTCATTGCACTGTCTTTGAAAGAGCACAGATTCATGAAACAACCTTTAAAATAACACTTTTTGACATTAACTGACGTCAATCAAGAGAATTTTTCTGTACTTACAGAGTATTACAAGCTCAAGACAGGGATATCATGAGCCAGTCTCTCATGAGTATGCCAGCTCTAAATGTGTTGTGTCACATCATAGACACACTGGCCACTGATGTATGTCAATGTCAATAAAGCAAATATGGGCTGATACTGATATTTGGCCAATGTACGGATGCATCCCTGGTACAGTTATCACATTAGGTACTCGATGAATCCATTAGTTTGCTGCTTTGAAATAACATAATGTTCCTTGAGAGGGTAGAATCAACGTGTTAAATATTGCTTTCATTTCCTTGTTTCCTCCAGATTGTTCTTCAGCTGGGCCACAGGGGTGAGCCGGCCCGCTTCAGGAAGCCTGATGCAGCTGCTGACCTGCGGAGGTGAAACCCAGGCTGTGCCCACACAGTAGAGACAGAGAGGAGCTGTGGAGACAGTGATGGGGGTTGGAAGGGAAGGAAGAGGAAGCAGAGAGATGAGGAGATGAAGGAGAGCAGAGATATAGGCTGTGTCTCAATTCAGGGGCTGCAGCCTTCAAGGCCGCGGCCTTAGCGGTCCACGAAGGCCGCGGCCTTCGGACAGACCTTGAAGGCCACATCCACCGCTGTTAAATGGGACGGTCTAGCCTTCGGAGTATTTCCTGGTTGCGTCACCAGGTGTTCATGCATTAAAGTCTGTTTTGGTTCAAATCTATCAAACATGTACATTTATTTGTGTGTGTACAATGTGTCAAATCTGAATTGAATTATCAACATTACAAAATAAACATGAACCCATTGGTGAATAACAACTATGTTTACCATAGCATTACCAGCTTCACGTATTTTAACTGAAAGTTAAACTTTGGAGGTTTTATAGTCTCTTGAAGTTTAACATATCTGGCGTTGGATGTTCAAATGAGTAAAAACCGAGTATAAACCCATTACTTAAATTTAAATGTCATGTCTGCGCCACTTGATGTCGCCATTTTCTCTTGCTTCCTCTTCTGTTTCGGGACTGAGCAGCGGTGCGCAAAGGATCTTGGGATATGTGAGGCCGCGAAGGACAGTAGCGGTGCGTCCTCCTAAACGAGGGTGGGGAAGGCTGCATTTGTGGGCTGCATGTGGCGCAGCCTTCGAATTTGGACAGCCTTCGCGCAGCGTTGTGACGTAATTGGCCTTGAAATGCGCCCTTCCTGGGCTGCAGCCCCTGAATTGAGACACAGCCATAGACTGGAAGGGGGAGGATATAGGGAGGCATGATGAAGAGGGCTGAGAGGTGAAGAAGAGGGATGGTGACAGAGAGGAGCTGAATGAAATGAGGAGGAGGAGGAGGAGGAGGAGGGCTTGTGTTGCAAACGCTGCCTCACAGCGCCATCTAGCTGTAAATCCACACAATTATCCCACTGAAGCAGTCAGTCAGACTGCAGGCTCCACTCTGGCACAACGATTTTCAGGACTTATCAAAAAGTATTCCATAATAAAATGTGTTTGTAGCTCATCTCTGCTCAGGACTGTGTGGAAGCTGTCGCTGATTAAGATGCAAACATGAGTTGTGATACCAAACCACTGTCATTCTGTGTCATAGCAGTAAAAACAATTGCTGACACCTAAACTCTTTAACATCTGTGACATTCAACATACGACAGTCTGATCCAGTGTGACGTGAGATCTGTAGACCTTTTAGTTTTTACTGTCTGTAGTCCCCGACGGTCCTCTGCCACTGCAGGACCTCAGAGTCAAAATAAAGAAAGAAAGCCGCTGTCTTCTCTCAAACGGACAATACAGTTTAAAGTGGAGTGGCCTTATTCTGTGTTTGTAGCTATCGAGTCAAAGTGACCTTGGTGTCGGGGGTATGACGAGGTGCTGCGTTCCTGTTGTGTGTTGTAACTGTGTCAAATTCACAATAAAATGAGTTTAAAAAAAGAATAGATTTGAAGTTCAGAGTTCATTCTTGACCCTGGAAACAACCGTTCAGCTCGAAGTCCGTTTAGTAGCAACGATGCACAGTTCCACTTTTGTTCAGCAAATTTGGATATCTGCTGTTATTGATGCCGATAAGAGTTTTTAACACACGGAGGAGCTTTATAATTAAACTGTGGACATTTAATGATGATTTTATGTTGGAGAACAAAACGTGTAAATACGTTCAGCCTGTGGTAACAACACACCTTATTTCAGGCATTTAACCGAAAAACCAATTTAAAAATCTCAAAGACTTTGAGACGAGGGAACTGGATTTGCAAAGATGCTAACTGATTTCTGTGTTTTAGACTACAAACTACACCGATGTGTACAGGATCTGGACCGTTATCCATTAAATCAATTGCATAAGCACTTACACACGATATGGATATTGGATTGATCCCAACTCTTTAGTTGCTCTTCTAAAGCCCTTAATTATCATACATGCTGTAATTTCTCTACATGTTTACTGTGTAGGGCACTACTGTTACTAATTCATGCACATTATAAACAGTAACTGAAAACTCAACCTGCTGCTTACTAAAGACTAACTATAGACTGTTCGTTATTTAAGAAATAGTTAATGAACGAACATGAGATTGACTTGGAACTCAGCGATGGTCTTCATCATCAGCTTTTCATCCATAAAAAGAGAATTTTTAAGTTTGAGCTGAGCTCCAGAACCGTTACCAAATGGACCTTGAGGTGAGACTGGTGTAAATCAAAGGATCTCTAAATTGTGAATGCAGATTGGATGCTGGATGAAACAGTGACAGAATGCACATCACTACTCAACACTGGATATTTGAAATTTTTAAGGATAAGTTTGGTGATATTTTATATTTTCTTACTGTCTCAGTACTTTTCATGTGTACAGCTCTGAGCACGAGCTAAATCTTCAACAACAGGTCGTCATTATGCGCTTTTATTTTTAAAAAGCTACTCGAACAGGAATGAATTGTTTATTTGTCGGGTATACAGTCGTGATGAGCTAGTGAGTGTTTCCAGCAGCAGGACGGTGCATTGGGAAACACCACAGTGGCCATATTCATCATAATGAATGAAAATGTCACCCAGTGCAGCAGAGTGGCTCACTGATGTGTTTTTAATAGGTTTTGGACAACAATGGCACAGAGGAATGAGCTGTACCAGATTTTAGCTCTGTGGACAATACAGTACGTGTTAAAAGGATCAATTAACTGCTAAAATATACTGAATAACAAAGAACTAAACTCCAACACTCAGAGAAAACAAGTTTTATTGTGGGCAAAAAACGAAGGTGTTTCATCACTGAGCCTTCATCAGCGTGATAATACAGATTATACATGACAACAATCAGAGATGATGGAATCCGTCTGAGTGTTCGCCTGAAGACGGACTCCAAGTGTTGAAGGGTCGTAGCCACAATACAAACTACCAGACAATAAGTAAGACCGGACAAACTGCACAAAACACATACAAAACTATATATTCCAGATACATCCAAAACAAACATACACAGAAAAAAGGGAACAGTTGTCACAAAAACATACATCAAATGTAAATGTTCAAAAATAGAACAATCATCCCCAAACTATAAAAAATAGATAGATAAATATTCTGTGCTAATAAAGGACCCCATATGCCTCTATATGATGGTATCACACAGAATGAAACTAAATGACCCTATGAACACAATTCTATTACATTTTGAAAGCATACAATAATATAGAAAAATGTAAGAAAATAAAATATATATAAATAATATATATATAAGAAAACACGGACACTTAAACTGAGTCATAGAGAATCTAAATGTAACAGGGACAAATAACGTGGAAGAAAATGAATAAGAGCTATTCAGAGCCTGTTATACAGTTTCAAAAGAAAATCAATGTAAAGGAAAATATGAATCAAAACCTGGTCCACATGTGTCAGCGCAGGAAAATGTCTCAATATAACGATGGCCTCACAGAAGACTAGATCCCAACAGATTAATCGTTATGAAAAATATTACAGTATAATATTACCACATACACGTCAGTATATAAACAACCACTAGATGGTGCTCTCTAATCAGAGTCCCACTGCTGCTCTGCCAGTCTTTGTTTTTCAGTGGAAGTCCTTTTATTTTGAATATGCACTGCCATGCATAGTGTGTGGAAACATCTTACAGAAGGGCCCTTTAGCATTCACTCTCCTGCACCGGACTGATTGCTGAGCATCCCGGCCTCTCACCTTGGCAAATGCAAATCTGTGTGGCGGCGACATCTGCGGAGACATCAATTTAAAAGTTGGATTATGACGAATAGATTATTTCGCAGGCCCATTCCTCTCTGCACAAAATGTTGTTGTTGTTCAGCCAACCCATATATTCACCTTCAGCGTGGACCAGGATGCACGTACAGTAAATATAGCACGGGGCAGCTGCTGGGCCTCATAGTCTTAAACTCCACTATTTCTCTGGGCCGGCCACAGTTCCTGGGGACTATATGGCTGTTGACAAGCACACTGCAATAAATCACCATGCTGAGGATTAATAGGAAAAAGCAAAGCGCCCCAGCTCACTGTAGCTGATATGTATTTATTCTAGGTGGCGTAGCAATTCATCTCACTGTGTGTATGCCCTGTGTGTGTGTGTGCATGTGTGTGTGAGGGCCCGAGGCGAATTCAACACGTCTATGCATACATTACCTCCCACGATGCCAGCACTATAGAGTGATTGCCCATGGGGATCGAGTCAATGTTTATCACAGAAAGCGTTTCAGCTGATCAAAGATTACCGCTGAGACAGAGCATGTTGTTCCTGTTTCAGCTGGGGCAGATAAGTTGTCACCCGGCGCCACAGATGCTATTGTTCTGTGCAGTGTGAATCTATGAGAAGCAAATTATTTGTATGTCACAGGTGCAGCGGTGTGCTAAAGAGGGTTTATCTGTGCTACTCTTCTTTCAAGCTGCAGCGCTGCGTCTCTCACATCTCATCTCAGGAGTCTGATGGTGAGGATGTAAATACAGGATGACTGATGTGATTTAACAACGTTGTCTCATCACACTGGTGAACAAGAGGCAGAGTCACATGAGGTCAGCTGCACCATTGAGTGTAATAGGGGAGGGCTGTTAGGTGGATACAATCTATCACAATATACTCGACTACTGATTCATATCATGATCTGGTAAATATTCTGGACTGTGGGTTATGGTACTGGTCATGAACTGAAACTTCCCTGCTTCAAAGACACCTTTGCTGTGTGCCGTCTGCATGAAATAGAAATTCAGATCAGTATATAACATGAAAACTTTATTATAACAGGATGTTCGTTATGTAATGACGAGATATTTTCCTGTTATTACAACACAGGGAACATGTTCCCACCAACTGTTGAAATGACCAATTTTGTCCTCATCACTTTGTAAAATATTATAAACAACGATGAGCGTTCATATCGGGAGGAAATCGACAGTCTTACAGAGTGTTGCACAGAGAACGATCTACTGCTCCAGGTCCAGAAAACCAAGGGTTATTAAATCCGCCCAGAACATCACTGGTACCATCTACAGAGCATCAGTGACATCGGTGAAGTCTGACAACAGATACAGAAGTATCCACCAGACTACAGAGCAGCTTCATTCCTGAGGCTCTGACCTCCAGTGTCTAAAATACATGTAGCAGAAGTCAAAGGACTCTGACATTGCGTTGTTTTTAAACCCTTGGTTAAAACATGAACCCTGTACTTCTGCCTGATCAAAAAAAGCATCATTAGTTAAAAAGTTGTGATAATTAAATGTAAACTAACAATTGAGATTAAATGAATGAATGATCCGCTCTGACCTCAGACGAGCCCACAGTGCTTTAAACCGAATACGCTGAAGACGATTTCAAGCAACATCTTGTAGAAATTGTCATTTTGTGCGATCTGGCGCCCCCCACAGTTTCTGAGTGCAACACCACTGTCGTAAATCCAAATCCCAGACGTCAGATCTCATGTTGGTGCTGACTACAAGCAAAGCTTACGTCAGAACAATGAACGTTGAAGACTTGTATCTGGAAGTACGTGTGTAACGCTGAGATCCTACACAGTGCAGAAACACTGAACCATCAACATGATTTTGAAGCTGATTCTTTAAAGGGGCATTATGTAGTTTTAGAGAAGAAACTCAAACTCAGAATTGTAATATTTACAATATTAATGAGGTAATAATACAAACCCAGAAATATTTATTTGTTCCATCAGTGAATAAACAAACTGTTCTCAGAAGAAAATAAGGTCCCAGACCACTGTTTGAAGCTAGAAAAGTGGCAGGGTCCGCCACATATAAACAAAGTAAAACAAGATGAAATTGTACTGAGGTGTAAGGATGAAGTGTAATGCCACCTACAGGTTTCATGGTTTTAATTTGTCTGAAGCCAAACGCTCGCCTCTGTTTTTACTGCACTCCTCATGAATCAGGACTTCATGATTTTCCATTGAAAACCTCGGACTCCTGGTAAAATGGAGATCTTTTCTTGTGTTGTCAAATACGCTGTCACTGCTAATGCTATAAGTACCCAGGTCTGGAAGAAGTAGTCAGGCAATTACAATGCCATTGTGCAATTAGAGGCCGATTCAGACACCTGAACAGAAACACTGCTCCCTCCTTTATTCAATGTAATCATGGGTTGAACAGTGGAATTTAAAAATTAGAGACATTTGTGACAGGCTTCATCAAAAAGGGGGAAAAGGGAGACTTGGAGTGAATTCCCCTCATTATACAGCACAACATGGACTGACAGTAAATATCAGAACACAGGCTTTGGATCAGCTCATTACAGCGGATCATACGTTAGTGTTTTAGTTTCCATTGATTTGACCTTTATTTAACCAGGATGGTTCAATGAATAGATGGATTCTTTCAAGAGAGTCTCTGAATCATAAATCACAAAGTACGCTCAGGTTAAAGATAATCATCCTTAATGCCCTTACTGGAGTGTTTTTAGAGGAATTAGGAAGTGAACTGCTCACACACCAGAAAAGGAAAAAGTAGATCAGTGTTGTGTTATTATGTGAAATGTTTATTGTTGTTTATCTTGTTTAATGTTATAACATGATAACTTATTGTAATAATATAAACCATTTCACAACATAACAAGATATTTTCACGTTTTATTAAATTATTATTACTGAAATACTGATATCATGATAATAATGCACATGTAAATAATACAGAGCCTCTTAAATCATAAATCATTTCTATTTCTGTCCGTTCTCGTGGTGTTAATGTGCCGTAAAAACTCTGGTTACCAGCTGCCATTAAACAGAAAAAATGAATTAGAAGAGGCAGTAACCAGCTTGCCAGCTTCTACCACATTACCAGATGTTTGGGTAGATATCGTGATAATATCGTTACTGTCAATTCTTTTGGACATGAAAATCCAATATTCAGCATTTCTCTGATTATTGGAATCAATGTTTTGACGATAAAATAAACTAATTATAAAACGTGCTGCAGCATGCAATCTGCAAAGTAGCTAGTGGCTAAAGCTATCAAATAAGTACGGTGGCTAAAAAGTTCAATATCGGCCTCCAGAATAATGTGAGTGCATCGACTCATTGCCAATCCTGGCTAACTCAGCTGACTGAGCTAGCTAACGTTACAGCTCAGTTCAGGAAAACACCATTTCCTTCTGCACGGTGATATTCTGTAGTTCATAGACACAAACTAAGAATCTCTAATCTCTAAAACTCAGCAACTCACACCAAAATGATCTCGATGAATAAACAGTACTACAGGTAGGAGGGAAAACATGTATTTTGATTTTGGGGTGAACTGTCCCTTTAAAATGTACTCTTCATGTTAAGTCTGTATAATTAGCGATGCTACTTTTCATCTCAAACACTGTCGGCTCTTCCACATGCTGCATATAAACCCATAGAATAGATTTCAGTGCACACTGCGATAGCATTAGTTTTATTGACGGTGGATTGAGGCTTTCAAGCACCGGCTGTCTCCGTGATTCATTGTGTGAAGCAGAGAGAAGAGCAGCGTCCAGTCCTGCTTACATGAAACCCCTGGAGGTGAATTTCCTGATTAAAGCCCCACCACCACCACCGCCCCCACCCCTCACACCCCCACCCGCCTGCCTGAAACCCCCGCAGTTGTGTGAGCGGATGTGTGTGTGTGTGTGTGTGTGTGTGTGTGTACACGAGCTAACATGCATATCTTTGTATGATGGGTTGTGTGTGCATGCTGCTTTTGAGTGTTTTGTGTGCATATGTTAATGTGATAAGGATGCATGCTTGTGTGCAATGTGCATGTATATATTTATGTATTTTATATATTTATGAAGCCAAATTAGTGCATGTTGCAAGTCAACATTATTCAATTATTTTATGTTTTTTTTTGTTGATCGTACAACTTTAGATTTTGTAATCCGGACACATTTTTGTCTGTAAAAACTGTTCTATGAATACATTCTCTTATATTTGTGTAAAGTATGTGCCTGAACAGTATGCGTGTCCACCTTGTGTGTGCACCAGTTTTATGAAAGTGTATCCCTGTGTGTTTGTGTGTTGTCGAGGTTATGTCTGAGATGGCGGGGCGCCATGTGGAAGCCATTGAGACCTGGAGCAGCAGTGAACATGGAAGGTGAGGCCAGATGGTAGTGGTTAGCCCTTGGCTGCTCTGGGTAACCTGACCTGCAGGGGAGGACCCCTCCACCTCCCGGGGACCAGCCGACACATGTGTTGCGTGAGAGTAAGTCACCCAAAACCCAGGAACCGCCTCTGAGGCTTCCTGGCGGCCTGTTCTCATAGCCGAGGTTGTTTTTTTAAGCGAGGATCTAAGACAACAAACCAGGAACGGGATCAGACAGGAACAGTTCAGAGACGGGATCATGGAGGATCCTGAGGAGGATCCTGAGGAGGATGAAGGTGTTATTAAGAGTCGGATTCATGTGTTTGAACATTAAAGATTCTCCTCCAGAAGACACTTTTACCTTCAACACAAAACTGTAGAGACCAGGTCTGGAATGCAACAAAGTACATTTACACAAGTACTGTACTTAAGTATAATTTTGAGGTACTGGTACTTTACTGAAGTGCTGTGATGTTACCTCACACTCCACTTCATTTATCTGACATCTGTAGTCACACTCAGACAACTTAAATGTTTTTAACTGAAGTGTTTCATCTCCTTTACTGTATTTTTACACCTGTATTATAATTGTATTCTCCTTTTAGTCTTTCTTTCTCTTCTTCTTTTTACTTTTATAATAATAATAAGAAGAAGAAATATAAAAGCCTCCAGTGGAGGTGTGATAAATCAGCATCCTGTTAAGTGCATCTGGTGCTTGTGCATGATTGTATGTTGTGTCACACGTCCACAGCAAATAAATAAACCAAACTAAACTCTACAATATCAAATATTACTCTTTGCTTTGGATTAAACTATACCTTGTAGCACATAGAGTAATTCAAATTGTTTAGTGAATTGCTTAAAAGTGCATCAATAATAATTATCCATTATGACAACATATAAATATAATATCTTGTTACTTTTGATACTTTGCTGATTGAGATATTTCAAATAAGACATCGCATCAGCTTAAAGAATGAATCCAACAGTATTACCACGAGCTCAACCAACTACAGCAGTTACAAGTTGCTTCCACAATAATCCAGTAATATATGACATCACACGTAAGAAATACAAACACATTCGCATACAGACACACTTACCTACGTACACTCACATATTTGCTAATCAAAAGTAAGCAGACGCCAGTACAGGACGAGCAGGAAGCTAAAAGCAAACACAACTTCTCCTCAATGCTCAATGCAAAATAAATATGATGGAAAGAAAGTTACAAAACAAAGTGAAAGAAAACGTAAATATGTAAAAATATAAATATGTTTTCCTGACAATGATTCTGTACTCTGCTTGAATAAGATTTTGAATGTAGTGTGTCATGACTTTTACTAGCAAGTAATAGTAGTGGACACACTTCTCAACACACACACATCTCAGCACACACACATCTCAGCACACACACATCTCAGCACACACACATCTCAACACACACACATCTCAGCACACACACATCTCAGCACACACACATCTCAGCACACACACATCTCAACACACACACATCTCAACACACACACATCTCAGCACACACACATCTCAGCACACACACACATCTCAACACACACACATCTCAGGACACACACATCTCAACACACACACACATCTCAACACACACACATCTCAGCACACACACACATCTCAGCACACACACATCTCAGCACACACACACATCTCAGCACACACACATCTCAGCACACACACATCTCAACACACACACACACATCTCAGCACACACACATCTCAACACACACACACACATCTCAGCACACACACATCTCAGCACACACACATCTCTACATGCTGGCAACCAACTACTGTCTACTTTACAGAAGGATCCCCTGCAGACACGTTTTAAGATGTACAGTAGAAAAATACTTTTCTGGTGTTTATTATAAAAGTCTGATGTGGTTTTCTGTTTTAAAACTTTAATTCCTTCTTTTAAAATTCTTAAAATCTCATCTTCTCCGTCTACCTCATTGAAAAATCCATGAAAGAATCATGAATATGCAAATATTTTGCGCTTCAGAAGTTCAACTGCTGGACAGAAGATCTCTCCTGCAGTACTGGAGCTCACTGGAGGTTTTCTGTATCCACATCACATTTGTTTAAAGGTTCTACATGTGAGATTTTGAACATGAATATAGCAACAAACAACTATTTGCTATATACAGATATTTTGGAGTAATGGCATCCTGACCAGAGAAATAAGTCTCTCTTCTTCATGTGATCCAAGCTTCTCTGCTCTTTGTTTTGGCAGCCAGGTTGGCTGCGTGTCCATGTGAGTGCACGTGAGTTACAAGCTGCTGAAGGACTCCAACTGGACTGTTTTTTCTTCTCCTCGATCTGCAAGTAACTCGATGGGTGCATACTGTTACAGGCTAGAGTAGGTGTGCTAGTTACCGATACTGATCTCTTCTGCAAATGTTGCGATCACAAGATGTTGCTGAATGTTGTATATGGCACCTTTAAGTTGTGTACTGGTCCATAATTGGCTTCACGTGATGTCACAGAATCATGCTAGTAATATCCACGTGTTAAAGATTTTAAAACATGGTAAGATAATCCTTTATTAGTCCCACAATGGGGAAATTGACATTGTTACAGCAGCAAAGGGGATAGCAAAATAGAGATAAAAACAAAAAATAATAAAGCAAGATATGAACTAGAGAAAAGTAAAACAATAACAACAATATAAACAGTATCAACAAGAAACAAACTGCACAGTTGAAAGATATTACACCTGTTGAAATATCAAGTAAAAATATCAATAAGTTGCTCCTTTCAGCTGCTGAATGTGAAAACAGTAAAAGTAACAATGAGCAACATGTCTGAGGAGAAATGCTGAATTCTGCAGCAGCTCCGCTTTTAAACTTTGCTATTTTAGGTTGAAATGTCATAAAATGCACTGAAATGTTCCAACACAGGGCGACAAATTAAATCAGGTGAAAATATTAGTTTACACTTCCATTAATAAACAGTTTTATTTCCCTTTGAACCACCGATCTCCTTCTGTGAAGGCATAAAGAAATCAATCAAAGTGTATTCAAACAGTCATAATAAGCTGTGTTGTGCACGATGAAGACTAATGTTGCTTTCTCCTCCGGTTGTTCCCACCTTGGTCTCTAGATGGCACTAAGTCATAAGTGAACATGTCTGAGGTAAATGGGAGCATAATTAAAATTTGAGTGATACGTTTTTGATTTAATTAAATGCCCCTGAAGCCAGTAACTCACAGCACAGGGTCGGCCATGGATTGAGAATTTCTTTTTAAACATCAGGTCCA
Organism: Pagrus major; assembly: GCF_040436345.1. Classification (NCBI taxonomy): domain Eukaryota; kingdom Metazoa; phylum Chordata; class Actinopteri; order Spariformes; family Sparidae; genus Pagrus; species Pagrus major. The sequence continues at coordinate 36,818,535 of NC_133232.1, forward strand.
GTGTCTCTTCAGATCAAGGCGGCTCGAGATGGTACTCAACATCTGCTCAGTGAGAGGTGAGCCACTGTTTGAAAAATCCATGTCAATGAATAAATGATGGGCTGATGAAGACCTGCTCCAGATACTCTTTCAATGTGAGCAATAATGAAATCTCTGAAATTATTCAACTTAAAAGAAAAAAACTGCAGGGTGGGAAAAAAAATGCAAGAAAGTGAGTTTGAGGATTCCTGTTGCTGAGACGTGTAATTGAATCCCTGTGACACACACAGGCAGGAACAACAGAGGCTGCAGAGCCTCTTCGGGGTGTTCTGATTTGTGATTACACTGAAGTTTTGTGGGAACATGTTTTTCTGGCTTGTCAGGTACGTCAAGGTGACAGCAGCGACTCGGTCTGCACATAGTTTCTGTCAAACCTCTGCTATATATATTACTGTTCTCTGTCTGAGCTGGTACACGGTACGTACAGGAGAGGACTCTGTGAGTCACAGTGGAAGATTTTGACCTAATTCCCCGTCCATTCAGACTCAGAGGGACACTGAGAGACAGAGTTGTGAAGAGCGATGTGTCTTTGTGCAAAATTTTAGGGATTTGAGAAAAGTGAGATTGCAAGAAACAAAATCTGCTGCAATGTATAGATTAAAGATAATATTGTAAATCTGTGCATGTGCCCAAGTTCAGAACCAGAATCATTTTTATTGGCCAGGTATGTCAACACATATAAGGAATTTGCCTCTGGTTTACATTGCTCTCAGTGTAGTACACAAAGACAGATATACAGCTGGGATAGAGGACAGTAAGAGCTGAACAGAACCGGAAGAAAAGGTAAAAAAAATATTGGTAAATGGTCAGGCCGGTACTGTACATTAGCATATCAAAAGATAGTAGATGTGTGACCAGTACATTAAACACCATGGCCAACACCATGAAACTGTACTAAAATGGCACTCAGTAGAGTGCACACCTCCGCCAAAGCCCAACAGTTGCCTTTTAATTCAATCAAGAACCATGCATTATTGTCTAAGAAGCTAAATGAAAATGTCGAAAACGCTCCATCTCGCCATGTTAAAGAAAGTGAGAAAATCTTTATCGGATCCACACCAAAAGTTAATGTGGTCTATTCTGGGCCGAGACCCATCGTCCATCCAAGTTGCATGGAAATCCATTCAGTACTTTTTGTGTAATCCTGCTCACAAACCAACCAACAGACAAACGGACAGGTGAAAACATGACCTGCTTGACGGAGAAAATACGTTATAGGAAAAATATTTAAAAAAACAAAGAATGTTAAATGATCAGGACTGTACTGAGCAACAGCGGGTGAAAAGATAGTAGTGTTCAGTTTGTTAAAAACACCATGAACAACACTATAAAACCAGCTGTTCTGTATGCTGTAGACCAGAGGTAGCCAACACGGTGCCCGCGGGCGGCGGGGACCAGGTGAGTCACCCGCATGGCATGTTCTAAAAATAGCATTAGTCACCACCGAGCTCCGTCTAAAAAAAATGTTATTTAATTGTGTTGCTGTTCTTTTTGAACCAATAACACTTGCATTGATGTAGATTTGAAAATGACAATATTGAATATAAAATCTTAAAAACAAAAATGTTTTCTGTATATATGAACTCTGACCTTCTCTGGGGTCAAAGTTCAATTTGCGCGCAAAACAAACCTCCAACTTCAGTACGTGTGACAAAAGCATCCATGCTAGCTCCCCACCTGGCAGCACACCACGGGCAGAAAAAGCCTGCGAGTTAAAGGGGAATTGCCGTTTTTTACAACCTGGACCTTATTTCTAGCATAAAATACGATCATTTACTCACCCAGATAACTTTGGTGTCATTTGGAGTCGTTCGGACGAAATTAGATCCAGTGGAGCGCCGCGTATATCCATATAATGCGAGTGATCAGGGCACCGAAGCGCAGCCTCTATATAACGCATTATCTGCCACGAAACTAGTTCATTTCACCAATATTTTGTTATGATACGCTAGTGCTATTCCCCTCTGAGTCCGGGGTCGCCTGTTATCAACATCCGGGGTCTGTAGGTTGACCTACTAACCTCTGACTCCACTTGAGTATTCGGGTCCATTTTCAGCGCAACTAGCCAGAGCTTGAGTAAGTCCAGGTTGCGGAGAGGAAGCCTGTGGAAGCTGAACTTCGTCCAATTGGTCATTTTGTTCGGACAATTTGGAAATACGCAGTAACGAACCATAGCAGTGCCAAATTGCAGCTAAACGAGCCGACCGCCGAAGAGTGGCTGTGCTGTGGCTGCGCGCGGTGCTCAGAGATGACATCATCCAGGTCAGAGGTGGATCTAATTTCGTCCGAACGACTCGAAATGACACCAAAGTTATCTGGGTGAGTAAATGATCGTGTTTTATGCTAGAAATAAGGTCCAGATTGTAAAAAACGGCAATTCCCCTTTAAAGGCAGCTTTGGGCAAACAGCAGTCTTTTTTCACCAGGCCGGGGAAAAGATTCACAGAAAGCAACTGAAGCTTCAGGTGCTATTGGAGGAGCTGTCAGCTGACTACGCTGACCTGTTACTACACGCAGAAATCCAATGGCTCAGCTGGGGACCAGTTTTGCAGCGTTTTTTGTCACTTTTGGGTGAAATGGAGGAAGACGCCTCGCTGCTAGAGGACACCGAGTGGATACTTGACGTTGCATTTTTAACGGACATAACTGGGAAACTGAACCATTTGAACTGTGAGCTGCAAGGTAACAGCTAAATCCCACAGATGCGTGTCTGGTCCGGCTCCGCTCCGTCACTGCTCCAGTCTATGCATTAACTTCCACCGGCTCCGCTGTGTTGCGTATCTGCTCCGTTCCAGCTCCGGCAGTCCAGACAACTGGAGTTGCGAGGCCGAGGAGTTCCTGCAACAATTACATAATGCTTTGACGCCAGCACAAAAATCTCAAAAAAAGGGACAAATACAAGCTCATCTTCTAATCCTTCGGTCGGGAACACTTTGTCTGGTTTGTGTTAGTAACACATACCAGACCGCAGTTATAGGTATGTGTGTATGTCTCTTTTTTGAGATTTTGTGCTGCCGTCAACGCGGAGTGTTTTATTCTGAAAATTAACCGGATGTTATATTGTTGTTTCAGTGTCTGACTTCCTGTCTGCTCTGTGCTGAATTCGGCTGAATTGCTGCGTCGTGCTCCGGCATCATATAGAAGTCCTGCGTATCTGCTCCGGAGGGCTCCGGACTGCTCGAGCTGGGATGGAGCAGATACACAACGCAGCGGAGCCAGTGAAAATTAATACATAGACTAGAGTGAAACCTATCAGCTCCGCTGCCGTGGCAGAGCCGTGATGGAGCAGAGCCTGACCAGCTACGTATCTGGTGGAATCTAGGGGTAAGACAGGCAGTGCATCTGAAGGCTCAGATGAGGAAGCAGAGGCTACCACAGCCGCGCAGGCCTTCAGCGGCCAGGTGAAGTTAGGGGTGGAGGTCCCTGCTATCGCTTTGGCCTCAGGCACAGACCCAATGGCATTGCTACAGGCTGGGGTACATACGGAGGACCTGAAGCTGGATCTCCAAATGAGAGAGGTCGAGCTTGAAACTAAAATCCGTGAGGTTGAGCTTATGCATCTGCGCATAAGAGCCATGAAGCTGGATCGACCTATGCATCAGGCTGCATCTACCCCTGTGAGTATGCATCTTCCCACTACTTCTCCCGAGAATTTTGATGTGAGTAGGCATATTGCCTTAGTTCCACCATGTAGAGAAAGTGAAGTGGGTTCATATTTCAATGCTCTTGGATGCAGGAAGGGTGCTGAGTCAGCAGGTGAACGCAGAACCTTTCTCACATAACACAAAATAAGTTCTCACTCTAAGTGAACAGTTATAGAAAGCTCAGAAAAAGCAGCTGTTTTAGTGCTCAGAGAAATGTATTTAATCTTTTTAATGCTGATGTTAAATCACTTTATCAATTAAAAAACACAATAAAATAAATACAATTCTTCCTCCATTAACTCCAGTTAGTCCAAGTGGCCTAGCATCACGACATCAAGTGTACTGGGCCATGTTGGGGAGTCTGCGCACCATGCAGCAGCTGTGGGCGCTGTGGGAAATCTCCACGTCACAGGCCTCAGACCACTCATCTGTCATCATGTCGTAGTACTCGACACAGGAGGTGGTGAAGCTGCTGAAGTCACCCACAACGGAAGAGCAGATCGTCGATCACTTCGATGCCGAAGTTGCTGCAGGCGATTAACATGGAGGACACTTCCTACCAGGTGTTGGTGTGGGGATTGTAGGCCTCAGTGATGCGCAGAGAGGATGGATGTTAATACCAGAACAATACTCTTGTTCCAAGCAGGTAGAAAATCAAATCAGCAATGTTCCAGTCAGCACCATACATCCCTCTGTTACTAGTCCCAGCTGCTCTTTCACTTCACCCACCTTGTCGTTGAGTGTTGTGCAGCTGGCGTTGCTCCTGATCTCGTGCATGGGTGCAATGACTTGTAGCACTCTGCAGTCCTGAGTCGTACATGCCCATCACCTCCCATTGCATAGATGCATCCATTCAGCACAGTGATGGACACATAGCAGCGGCGGAAGTGCATGGGTGCCACGTCCTGCCAGGTGTGTGTGCTCAGATCCAGCCTGCGAACACTGTTGAAATACCGACACAGTAGACATACCCGTCGAGAAAGGCAGTGCCATGAAAGGTACGAGGGCACTCCTGATTGTTTGTCAGGTTGATCCAGAGGTAAGCGCGGATGTCATATGCCTCAATGGCGTTAGTTGGATCATCTCTCGTCCCGCCTTCGATGGCCAACAGGATGGCGTTAGGCAGGCAAGGACGAGCGACAGAGTCACCCAAGGCAGGTGAGGTGAGGCGGTCTTCGTTTTCCATGACGTCTTTGACCATTTGAAAGCACTCAGCATTGCTCTTCACCAGCTCATTGGACATCACAGTTGTCCCCAGGTGATCTTGACTCATCAAGGCCAGCCGGACCTACACGGAGAAAACAAGAGAAAGTCTTTGAATTGAACTGTAGTGGCTTCACCTTTCCTACCCAGAAGCTCTGCTCTCTTTATACAGTCTGTGGTCTAACATGACTTCAAGCTTACAGCTCTTAGTTGTTTGTAGTGGAGCTGCAGGTTTGAAAGCACCCAGGTGCTGTCAGATAAATCCAAGCTAAAGCTAGTGGCAGAACTCACTTTAGACAAGAGTACAAGCAGGTGTCCTTGTCTTTCTTCAGGTCTGTGGGTGATCCAGTGAAGGATGGCCTCGCACACAGTACTCTCCTCTCTCACATTGAGGTCGTCTCTTTTTAGGATGTCAGTGAGTTCCTGCACAGTGAGATCCTGAAACTCTTCACTGGAAATAACTTCCTCAAAGTGATGAAGGATAAACTGGTAGGCCTTTCTCTGCAGCTCAAAGCAGGGGCAGATGTTGGTGAACTGCCCCATGCCGATGCAGTTCACTGGGCATGCATCTAAGTAAGGTAAGTAGGGTTTTTTGTGTAATCACATTACATTTGTTCTCTAGTTACTGTTCCTAATTTAAGCAATTTAAAAACTCCTCATGGAGGTATACACACTAGTCCTTTTCACACAGAGTCACCGCATTATCGCCGCAGCGGCGGCTTGCCAATTATCCACCGTTGTTTGTTAACACAGAGCCGAGCAGCTCCAGCCTAAAGACGAACCAGTGTGTAATTCACACAGAAAGCCGGTGCTGCGGATTCCAAAAGAGGCGTGACGGTATGCGTCATGATGCTGACGGCACGTGTCATGATGCTGACGGCACGCGTCATGATGCTGACGGCACGTGTCATGATGCTGACGGTACGCGTCATGCCAATGACGGTACGCGTCGTGATGCTGACGGCACGCGTCGTGATGCTGACGGTACGCGTCGTGATGATGACGGTACACGTCGTGATGCTGACGGCACGCGTCATGCCAATGACGGTACGCGTCATGCCAATGACGGTACACGTCGTGATGCTGACGGCATGCTGACGGTACGCGTCGTGATGCTGACGGTACGCGTCGTGATGCTGACGGCACGCGTCGTGATGCTGACGGCACGCGTCGTGATGCTGACGGCACGCGTCGTGATGCTGACGGCACGCGTCGTGATGCTGACGGTACGCGTCATGCCGATGACGGTACGCGTCGTGATGCTGACGATACACGTCGTGATGCTGACGGCACGCGTCGTGATGCTGACGGCACGCGTCGTGATGCTGACGGTACGCGTCATGCCAATGACGGTACGCGTCGTGATGCTGACGGTACGCGTCGTGATGCTGACGGTATGCGTCGTGATGCTGACGGTACGCGTCATGCCAATGACGGCACGCGTCGTGATGCTGACGGCACGAGTCGTGATGCTGACAATACGCGTCGTGCCGATGACGGTACGCGTCGTGATGCTGACGGTACGCGTCATGCCGATGATGGTACGCGTCGTGATGCTGACGGCACGCGTCATGCCGATGATGGTACGCGTCGTGATGCTGACGGTACGCGTCGTGATGCTGACGGTATGCATCGTGATGCTGACGGCACGCGTCGTGATGCTGACGGCACGCGTCGTGATGCTGACGGTACGTGTCATGCCGATGACGGTACGTGTCATGCCGATGACGGTACGCGTCGTGATGCTGACGGTACGCGTCGTGATGCTGACGGTATGCGTCGTGATGCTGACGGTACGCGTCGTGATGCTGACGGCACGCGTCGTGATGCTGACGGTACGCGTCGTGCCGATGACGGTACGCGTCGTGCCGATGATGGTACGCGTCATGATGCTGACGGTACGCGTCGTGATGCTGACGGTACGCGTCATGCCGATGATGGTACGATTGAGATTAACAAATAAATAATGTTGCATGTTTAAATATATCTGTTTCCTACCATGGGAATCATGAACATTAATGTGATCAGACAGTCTCTTCACATATATGAATATTTATTATTATTAATAATAATAATAATAATATTATCATCAACCGTGCACCTTTATGTTATTCAGGAAGTTTGTATCAAACAAGTAGCCCTTCGTACACTCTGTACCCTTGAAAATAAACACTGAATAGATATGGTGTGGATGGATTCGGTAGATTCAGCCACAGGCCAAGCTGCTGAAGTTGACACGCTGGGAGTGAGAACACGTTGGTAAATTACATGTATGTAGTTTATACATGCAGACAAATTATGTACACTGTGTGCAAGGTGTGAAAGTTTTAGTCATGTATCACTCTTCTCCGTAAAAACTGTCTTTCTAAATCTTAAGTAAATAGACAGCTGTTTTATATATTTGTTTCCCCGAAGCGTTTGACAATGTGCCTTTGATTCGGCCATAAACACACTGATGGCTCAGGGTTGTCATGAAGGTGCCGGCCTTGCTGCCACCAGAAGCTCTGCTCGAGGACACTTTGACAGGTTGACACGAGAAGCCACTGATCAAACCACCAATTCTGCAAATTAATGAACAATCAGCTGTATGTCGTGATCCAAAACCACCTCACAATATATGAAACACATCATCTGAAATGTTTTTATTTAAGTGCTGAAATGAAAAGTTAGGCTAAAATGGCAAACATTAAAAAGATCCAGCTTCAAAAATATGGTAATTTTACCGCTTTTATCTGTTTAATATCATTTCAAATTAAATATATTTGGGTTTTGGACTGTTGGTCGGTCAGCAAACGTATTTAAAGGTGTCAGTTTGCTCGCTGAAAACTGGTACTGGAGGTTTCTTGTATCTTTTCTGACTAACCTAAACATGTAGTTCCAGACCTTAATTATCCATCTATAATCCTTTTTGATCATATTAGTTCTCCATCATCAGCACCGCCTGTCATATTCCACGTGTTATTTTAAACTGTAAAAAATGTTATTTAATGCTGTCGATGATATGAAATGGTACAATAAGGTTTTTAATAGAAGATGCAGTGAATTTCTGTGCTTAGCTTGGTGTCTTTTTTATTCATTTGCATATTTACTACTATGTCTTGGAGTAGCAGAGGCATTAATCAATATAGTTTAGCTCTCAATTATCACTTTCCAGAGCTCTCAGTTTCAGCAGGTGGTGCTCAGGTTGGTGTGAGGTGTGTCTAGTTCTAACTGGTTTTATCGTGACTGGCTATTGTGACAATTAATAAGTTAAGAGCAGCCTCACACCAATTTGTGATCTGTTTGTGAGTTTTATACTCTGGTCTTCTTCCTCAGCCTCGCCCCAGTGTGTCATCAGGGGAGGCGGTGACGGAGGAGGAGCAGACCGGCAGTCTGGGGCCCGGGGCCTCAGGGTGGAGGAGCCAACACTGACTCTGCTTGTCTGTGTTTTCTTCCTCCTCAGCTCATATTTCCAGAGAAGCTTGTCTTTGTCACATGTTTTAGCAGCTCTGGTGTATCTCATACAACTGCTCTCGTCCTGTTGTTGGTTACTTCTTCCAACAGCACTGATATAAGAATGTATTAGACTGTTGCCCTTAAATAGTCTGAATGTCCCTAGATAAATGCCTGAAATGTAAATACATTGTAAGCGCCTCTGGCCAAATTGACAACCTGCAACATCAGAGGGGATGACGGCAGGCTGCCATTAAAGGTATCAGCCTCGTTATTAGGCCTGCGGAGGGGGCGGGGTGAGGGTGCGAAAGGCCGGCATCACATGTGATCAATCTAATCACGTCTGTCACTTCTGGGACCAGAAACATCCAACAGGTTCTTGTTCCCGGTTGTAGTTTCATAACAAAGCAGGTGCAGCATTTGTTTTTAAATTAGGGCTCGACACAGTCTGTGACGACGGCAGGGGATCGTTAGAGGAAACACAGCAGCAGCACATAATCTGCTGCTGCATGATACATGTCACAGAGTAATGTTTAGTGACATCTTCAATGTATGTTGACGAGAGAAACAGCAGTTTGATGTCTGAACATCTCCCCTGAGAGGCTGCTGTCTACATGCACACACACACACACACACACACACACACACACACACACACACATCCTGAACACACAGGATACATAAACTACATGGCTTTACAGTGATGTTTTAATTATAGTCTTGATTCTAAAGTTTAAAAGTTATTTACGCACTTTGATTTCATATTTGGGAATTTGGGCTTTCAGCATCTAATAAAATGTGTACAGTAAATAAAAAATACATGTGTGGCAACTGGAAAATAAGCCAACACTGTTAAACGCATTATGCAAAATTATGCATTTATTCCATATGCTGGTTAATCTACATTTTCAGGTACAGTATGTATTTACATATTGTAAATAAGGTAGAGTACTAATACTACTATCCAACATTGAGTAGTATACTTCTACAATTGACTTAAACTGCTGTATTTCTGTATTTATTTAATAGCAATTCTGTGAATAAGCAAGACAAGTTTAAATGTGTAGCACTGTATCATACACAGGTGATTCAGAGTGATTTACAGGCAAAATTAAATGAAATAAACGAACACATAAGATAAATAAAAATACAGGCAAGATCAATAAAAGTACAGACGAATTGAAAATCACTGTAATAAAATAAATAAAAGCACCATAGAACTGAAAAACAAAGTTTAAGGTTTATCATTTTATATTACTTTATACTTCTACTCCGCTACATTTCAGAGTAATATGACATTTATCAGACAGCTGTAGTTGATTGTTATTCTTTAGGTGAAGAATTTGCAAAAGAAAGACTCCTTCCATCATCACATAGTCATTCACAATATGATGCATCTTCATAGATTAAACTACCCAACAATATATAAAATATTATTTGGCTCCACTCGACCAGCTGCAACAGTTAAATGTTGCTTACGTATTAATCATCACGAAAAAAAAAAAAATAGCTGGTAATATTTTTTGATGCAGGCCTTTTACTTGTAATAGAGTATATTTACATTGTGCTATGTAAGTACTCGTTCCAGCAGCATCACTACGACAGTTCTTCCACTACAGGCTGCAGACAGTTACATGACCTTTGCTACTATCAGTAATTTAACTCCCACTAAGTTCTGATTTGGTGATCTGGAGGTCAGAAGACATGCAGTCCATCTGGGTCAAAGCTGGAATACATTTATTTATTCAGACTTTTGCATGTTTTTATTAAAGCTGATCTAAACTACATGTTGAAGTCTAGTCATTTAAATAGTTACATGTAACCTATGTATATAAATACTCACAGCTCGTCCTCATCAGAAAAACTACCACACAAGTCGACTGTTAAAGCAGCTAATTACAACAAATATTTACATCTCCTGTTAGGCAGCGACCTCTAGTGGCTGTAGTCATCATTACAGGAGCAAAGCAGGAAGTCGTGATGAAGTATAACGAGTCTGCACAGGCAGCACCTGGGGATGGACTGATGGGTCAAACCAGCAGAAGACTGTTCGGGTCCAGTGTGAAAGGGAAAGTCAACGGTGAGTTTAACTTAGTAATGTTGTTAATTTACAGTTATTTGCAGTTATTTGAACTCAAACTATGAAGTTTTCTTGCCTAAACTGCGAGCGTACAATGAGCGTCTGGTTCTGCATCAGTCCTTCAGTCGTTCAGGTATGAGGATGTGTTGATACCTGTGAATTTAGGTTAATTTGAAAATGTCTTGATAGCAACTTAATCCAGACCAAATTCAATTCATGTAGTTTCTTGATATAGAATTAGTGCTCAGGATCATCAGACATGTACAGTCTGATGATGAAGACCCCGTGATACATCTGAAAGCTCCAGAACAGAAACTAAATGGACCTTGAAATTAGATTATTTTGTCAGAATTTAACAGACGTCATAATGTCCTTACTGTTCCTACACAGCTAATATCACCACTGCTAGAAACTATTACTATTACCTCTGCTGCTCTCACTGCTCATTACTGCATCTACTGTCTCTGCTGCAACCACATCTCTGCTGACTCTGTCGTCACAATGCTGCTGCTCATACTTTTTATCCACTAAAAGACAATTTATAAAAGTATTTTAATAAAATAGTTATTTCCCTCTGAGCTAAAACATCCAACAGCCAGTAGGCCCGTCGGAGTCGATGTGGGCGGATACCGCAGGCAGCAGCCAGTCAAATCCAGGTCAGTGGTGGTGGTGGGGGCGGGAGGGTGTGTGTGTGTGTGTGTGTGTGTGTGTGTGGGTGTGGGTGTGGGTGTGTGGGTGGGTGGGGGGTGGACTATACACTGGACGAACGATGTGACCGAATTGAGAGTTTCCACACAAGCAACAGGATCTGACCAAGATAAGCCTCTTGGGAGTCATGCAGTCCTCTCTCTCAGGGCGGATTAAGCTCACACACACACACACACACACACACACACACACACACACACACACACACACACACTTCTCTATCTGTCTACTGTACACACATCTGTCCATATGCCCGTCTGTCAGTTTCTCTGTCTCTCTGTTCCTGCCGCTGTTTTGACTTCCCAGGATGGCGCCTCACGCAGAGAAACAGGTCCAAAAGATCCAAGTTTGGGGATTTTTTTGGTTCCTCTAAGCCTCAGGTCTTTGTGGAAACATAGTCTCCTCAGTGCCCCCCCACCGCCCTCCTACACATCTGTTTCTAATTTACATCCTGGGTCTAAGTTCAGTAAAAGAAGTGGGGGAAGGTGGGGGGTTCGGGTGGGTGTTGGAAAGCGAGGGGTGGGGGGATCAGAAACATCTCAAGTCGTCCACATGTTTTTCTTTCACTATAAATAAAGACTGTGAGATACAACATTTTAAAAACATGGACGCCTACTCTAAAGGATGAAAATCATAGATTTACAACAAATGAATGTGGCTTTTAAAAGGTGACTGCTAATGTGAGACCTTTGTACCAAAGCAGTTACACTGGAACCTTGATATTTGGGAGTAATTATTGTATAATAAACATCAGTGTGGAGACTAGCTGTAACTCAAATTTAAGATATCTCCACTTTAGTTCTGGCTGGTCAGGATTTCAATAAAATATATCCAAAATATGTTTCCATAAAAAAAATATGAATAAAGGAGGCAAAATGCAGTTTTTCCCTCTACTGCGATTTTTAGAGAGATTGCACAATACGGACTCAATGAATATCCCTCATTACCCTGACTTTTATTTTACATTGAACAAAACAGCTGCAGTTTAATGCAATTAAGTTTTAAGTGTGTGAATTTGGATCGCATGCCAGCTTTCACCAAGCAGAAGAAGCGTGACGTGTAATCAGCCTTTCAGACACAACTTGATTTGAGCTTTGCTTGACAAAGTGAAAAGTTGTTGCGTGTGCAAGTCATTAACAGGTTTCAGAGAGCAGTGGTGCCGGTGTCACACTGCGCCTGAATCGACCTCAAAACAACAGCGTAACGTGCCAAGTGTCTTTCTAGACAGCGGCGTGACGTGGCAATAACAATCATTTACCGTTTCTGTTATGTGCCGTTTGTTTTCGTCTTCTGCTCGGGTGGTAAGGAGCTCCCGGACCATGTTGTCTCCGCAGGACAGATACTTGCTGGTATTTTCTGTTCTTCTTCTTGGAGTTAGCAGCTAACTGCTGCTAGCTGATTTTTTAAATTCATGTGTCGTGTGTTGGGTGTCATCCCTATGTTCCCACAGCCCAATGGTCCCACAGCCCTATTTTCCCACATTTCTAAGAATTTTGGGTTAGGGAAGGGGAAGTGGTTAGGGTAGGAACATAGGGCTGTGGGAACATAGGCACGCTCCCGTGTCTTGCACACATAACACTTGTCAAAACATTTCAATACAAATTAGTACTTTCTTCAAATAATGGCTGTTTGAGTTAAGACAGACAAAAGCAGGCTTCTCATTTCTAGCTTGTGACCGTTGATGCCGACAGCTGAAAAGTCAAATATCTCCTGCAACTCTTTCTTGCTAGCATGTACCATCAGTTTAAGCTAATGTTAGCTCCAGGAGTCGGTTGAAAATACTGTCGGTGGATTGAATTTTTGATTGACTTTGACTGAGGGCTAATATCCGAGACAAAGTTTTAACTTGGCTGTAATAGCATTTATTGAGTCATGATGTGATGTAACCAGTGAGAATGACCGACACGCTCTTACTCTAAGATTCCACTGGATGCATGTGCGTTGTGTTCTGGCTCCGGTACGGTTTTGCTCCGTCGTCTGGCAACCCCCACCGGCTGCGCTTTGAGTCCGGCACGGCGCAGCACCGCCAAACAGCTGGAGTTGTGAGACTGAGGAGTTCCCGCAATAATTACATAATCACGCGCGACTGCAGTTATACGTATGTGTTATAAACACAACTCACACCAAGTGTTCTCGACAAAAGAAGAAGAGCTTGTATTTGTCTCTTTTTTGAGATTTTTGTGCTGTGGTGTCAACATGGAGTGTTTTATTTTGAAAATTAACCGGATGTTATGTTGTTGTTTTAGTGTCTGACTTCCTGTCTGCTCTGTGCTGAATTCGGCTGAATTACTGCATCGTGCTCCGGCATCCGGCAGAAATAGAAGTCCTGCGTATCTGCTCCGGAAGGGTCCGGACTGCCGGAGCTGGGACGGAGCAGATACGCAGCGGACCCGGTCGAAGTTAACACATAGACTAGGGTGAAACGTATCAGGTCCGCTGCCATGGCTGAGCCGTAATGAAGTGGAGCCGGACGGACACGTACTTGGGGGAATCTAGCCGTTATCCCAAAACCACTGAATAGATCGACTGCCAGTGAAACCTTCGTCATACAGTTGCAGTTTGGTTAAATTGAGGCAAGAACACGACTTGTTTAGAGACACGTCGTGGTTAAAATAGCTACATTACTTATGTGACTTCTGGTACGAAAGTTAACCCTCACCTTATGTCAGTAAGTTAGAAGAACTCACCGTTGACTTTGACTCTTTGTCTTTAAACTACTTTACTTTTTCTGTCGTAACAATTACTTAGGCCACTAGAGGTCAACGGCTAATAACAAATGTCAGTATAAGTCATAAGCTGCTTTCACAGTTGACCTACATGGTCACTTTCCTAATCAGGAAGGCTTGATTGACAATTCAACACATTACAATAAAAATCGGATTCATAAGAACCTTAATGCCATTGTGATCTAACGGGATGAACGCCACTTCTACAAACATTTTGCATGTCATGTCACACATTTTATTAAAATCTACATTTAACTACGTGAGTTTTGGGCATCCAGGAAAGGACGAATTTAGGTGACCTTTTTCGTCATGGTAACGATAACAAAAACATGGTTAACATTGTCAAATGTTGGTTTAGGCACCAAAAGTGCTTGGTTAGGTTTAGAAAAAGATTAGAGTTTGGGCTAAAATAGTATGTGGCAAAAGTTAAATACATTAAATAAATTAATTTATGGACCTCAGATAAAATAAGTTAACTCTCACATATTTCTCGATCACATTCATGCCTAAAATGACACATGAAAAGCATAAAGAGGCTGTGATAACACACACAATCACTATAAACGTTAAGTGTTAATTCATGTCATTTTCTGAGACCAGGCTGTCATTACTGATATTACCAAAAAGGAAAACACATCAGTTCACATACGTTTTATCGAAGATGACGTCAGATATCTTCATTTGACGATTCACAAATAGTGAGAGAAGAAATGTGACATTCTGTCATTTCCAGACATCTGACCCAGAACTTTGACTAAAACCAATCAGTGGTGTATGACCCGACTCTGATGCAAGCCTTTGCAATGACCTGCAAGGCGAGACAATGCTGATGATGATTGAAAAGAAAATACTGGAGGAAAGTGATTCAAAGACATTGGATTCTTCAGTGAGTGACAGCTGGACGTCATAGATAATTAGTCCAGACATTTATTCTCTCCAGATGCAGAGCAGGAACTTAACGTGTGCAGGTTCTGAGCTGACATGGCGGTCACACCACATGGTTTTAACTGCCTTTGTTCTGCCTAATAAGGACCACCAAGTCAGGTTCAGCAGCAGCATGGCTTCATGTAAAGTGAACATTCGCTTCATGTGTTTGATATCTTCAGTGTTTTTTGGTTAGTCAGAACAAAATGTAACAAACTTTAACAGTGTGAATAAAGTATGTGAATATCTGAGATTCCCAACAGGATCGACACAGATGACATCTGTCTTGTAACAAACCTCTTTACAGAAACTCAGAACTGTTTTATGTTGTAAAAGTGACTCAGAAGATATCTCTACTTTACTTTCAAACGGTCATAACTGTTCCAGACACAGTATTTGCAAAGTGATTGGTAATATCTTAGATTTAGAGATCAATGTAGATGCATTATAATGAACTGAGGACATCCTTGATTGATATGATGTCAAAATAAAGTTTAAATGTTATGAACTGATTTAATTATGTCTGGAATTTAAGGTTCAGATATGCAAACAGGAAATGTGCTTTTGTACCTGAGATTTACTAATTTACCAACAAAATGTAATTACAGATGTCTTGTTTAAAAATAGTTTAATGTGACATATGTGTTAAATAATATCCTGTGTATCTTAAAGAGGTAATACTTTGACTTGGACTTCAACCTTGGAGATATTCTACAGTAGACTTTAATACAAAACCCCACAATGCCACTGGCACTCTGCTCTGAAGTCATTAGTTCCTGAGACATGAATCTTTAAAGTTGAGTCACAGATCAGGTTCAACAGTGACAGATTATAATTTATTGAGAATAGATTGTCACATTATAAAAACAAGCAACATTTGACGTGTAATTAGATTACAGCTACATCGTGAAGGATTACTTCTTTACATTTTTGATTACCTGAATGATTGATCACAAATATTGTACTTTTTACTCCACTACATTTATTTGACTTTGGAGTTTTAGTTTAATACAAAACATAATCAAGACATATTTCATGATGTAATATTATAGATTAATGAAGTAAAACCACCTTTACCAGCTTCATGCTTCAATATTAGTGCAGCAATAGTTTTAATCCAGTAATATAATGGAAAAATTAAATGACTTACTTGTTAAACTAATTTGAGTATTTCTATTTCTATACTTCAGTACCAGATCTGAGTTCTTCTTCCAGCTCTGGATCGATTTGTTGCTGCTTTGAGTCTTTTTATTGGATTGTTGACAAACATCAGCAGACAAATCCTGTGAATTATCATTTTAAATCGTTAAATGCAATGAATGAAATTCTACGTGTGATTGACTCGATAATATTTAAATACCGACGATATCTTTGAAATAACTGGCTCGTCTTAAAAAGGTATTTTGACTTGTAACTTGTAAAATGTTAGTCTTGCTGTGTCGACGTGAAGCCGCTTGTTAACTCACTTTTTATTTTCTTAAACACTTTCTAAAAACACAACACAGTATTGATACAAAACAAAGGAGTGATATAAAACAATAATACAAAAATAATTCCAATCTTGAGAAACCTTATATAATACAGTATATATATGAAGTTTTATAACCAGTTTGATCGATAATCAACCTTTGACTTCACAATAAAACCATACAGTTTAGGAAAATATCAGAAGCAACCAATACTAAGTTGATTGATAATCATTGGACCTCACACTTAAAATACATTATTTAGGTGAATAAATCAGAACGGACATAACTGCACTACTCAATATCAGTTAGGGATACTGGTGCTCATATGTGCGCTGATATGCAATAAATCACAAAACACAAAAATAAAAATTCTGAATAATCCATCACGTGAAAAAAATTATCCCTAACTAATGTTCAGTAGTGTCTATAAAAAGGAATTGTGTTTATTTTTGGTTTTTAGTTGATCACAAACATCAATCTGAAATGTTTTAAAACATAAAAACATACAGAACGTTAACACTGCAGACACAACGCATGTTTGATTGTGTGCAGTATATTATTAGTCTCTGCAGTAACTACTTGTTACCAGTTCAGTTGTTGAGGACCTCGTGGCCTCTCTGACCACACAAAGACATTTTTCTCTTATGTTCCTAAATGAGGCATTTCTTTGAATCGGGACATTAAAGGAGCCCTCGTCCTTCATTATTCATGTTAATTTATGCAACAGAATACCCAGCTAATAAAATTTTGGAATATTTAAGTGTGTCTTGGTCTGGAGTAATGAGATATGCCAATAATAATATGTAAATTTGGTGAATTATTGAATAGGCATGACTGAAGATTTCTTATTAGTTTGCATGTTTATCTCAAAAAATCCATCAATTTTTCAGAGTGCTCCTCGTGCCCCGTCCAATAGGTAAATCTAATCAAACACTGAAATCAATAATTCAAGTGTTTATGTGCTGCTGTGTGCATGCATGTGTGTGTAGTTTTGTTTTGGGTCTTCATTTACAGGACACAGCCTCCAAACTTTGTGAGCCGGCTGCCTCTTTGTTGACTTGGCACAGCTCGTACTGTAATAAACTCATGACTGATCTGAAATCAATACAGTTTCTCATCCGCTAACGGACGATTATTGCTAAGTGCTTATTTTAATTACTCGGCCCCGTCATCAGCTGTCGCAAGAATACTGCAAAACAGTAAAAGCAGACAGCAGGAGCTGTAAATGTATATGGTGAATGTATGTGATATATCTGGTGAAGAGCTGTGCCAAATGTATATTTCTTCTTCTTCTTCTTCTTCCTCTTCTTCTTCTTCTTCTTCTTCTTCTTCTTCTTCTTCCTCTTCTTCTTCCTCTTCTTCTTCATTCCCCTGCCTCATTTGAAATGATTGTGTTATCAGGGCAGCCAGGCAAAAGGGTGGAGCAACCATAATTTCTGTGCGGGATTAGGCAGAAATAACGAGGTCACCAAGTTACAGTTGCCATGGCAACGACACATCCAAGAACACAGGATGCCATTGCTAAAAAAAAAAAAAAAAATAGAAGAAACAGGGCCCAGGATTTTTCCTCTCTCTCTCCTCTGCCTCTTTTTTTCATACCCCTCCCTCTCCATCTCTCTCTCTCTCTCCCATCCTCTCCTCCCCCCCTCCTCCCTCCCTCTCCATCTCTCTCTCTCTCTCTCCCATCCTCTCCCCCTCCCTCCCTCTCCTCCTCCTCCCCCCTCCCTCTCCTCCCTCCCCCTCCTCCCCCCTCCCTCTCTGCTTTCTCTTTTTCCTTGTGTTAAGGAGCAGGAGGGGAGCAGTTCACTTTCACTCCCTCTGTTTTCCCGAGCCTTTTGTTTCTGAACATATTCAGAATAATAAATTCACTGTTGAGTACATTTGCATCTTTCTGGTATTCATATTTGGTGGGAGGTCTGTTTCCTCTCGTTGTAACGTGGCTGTACTCGTTCTATAACGCTCATTAGAGAACACCCCGCTTCACCCGCCTCATCCCTTCCCCCCCTTTTTTACCTCCCACAGTCTTTTAGAGAAGAAAAAGAAAGGACTCAAAGTTCCTGCATCTTGTTGGCTGGTTTTTGTTTTAGGGGAAAAACTCTGCGAGGTGATCGAAGTCAGGAAAACTTGGAAATAAGAAAGAATGGCTCCTCTTTTGAGGGGAAATATTTTATCTGGTGCCCTGGCCTGAGCATTGATTTGGATTGAAGTTGCCAGAAGCTTTGGGCTTAGATTCAAACAGATATCCATTCCCATGTTACACCTGGCTGCTGGTAAGACCAGAGCCCAGAAAACCGACTCAACACTATGCAAAGTCCAATAATCATCAGGCCTGGAGATAGCACCCAGTCCAGGGCTGTAATTTTGTAGCAGTATTGATCGTCGTTGGGATGATGCCGATTACTCAAAGACTAAAAATAAAAACCGTGTGGGGGGACTGTGGATGATACAAGGACACCGGCTGAACCCAGCGAGGTAAACACCAGGGAGAAATTAAGCACTGATCTGTGATCTGTGTGTCCAGTTCAAAACATATTGACAGTGAACCTCAGTGGACGCTTTTAAAACAAAAAGTCAGTTTACTCTTATTCGTCACAAGCAATTTAACCTACTATAGTGTCATATGCACCTAATTGGATCATAGACTTTATTTACTGTACATTCAATATGTTCAAACAGAAATATTCAGATCCTTTATTTAAACATACTACAGGGAGGTTTTAACTGTTTAATGCCTCTATATGACCTACACAAGCAAACAAGACCATCAACGAAACAATGACTATTTCTGAATATTTATTATAGCTATATTTAACGCCTCTCACCATGATGGATTCAGACTTATCCATGTCGAATAAGTGGTGAAATTAAATCTATTAATCATGAGTGCTGAGGATGAATTGAGGAGTCTCACAGCCTGAAGCTGCTCTGTAGTCCGGTGCTACGTCTCTAAAACAAAGTTTATTTTGTTTTTGCTTTTGTACTCAGCGGCCGCAAGAATCAACAAAAAAATAGTCGAAAAGTCGAAATGAAACCATTTAGAAATACTCAATTACAAGTTAACATCATGCATTCAAAAGTATTTTCTGCAAAATATCAATGAAAGTGTAAAAGTACTTGTTATGGGAATGAGCCCTCATGTAATCTTATATTATTATACTGTATATGGGATAATTAACGATTAATCTGCTGATTATTTTCACAATAAATGAAATTAATTGTTGTCTATAAAATGTCAGAAAATTGTGAAAAATGCTCATCACAATTCCCCAGAGCCCAAAGTGACGTCCTCAAATGACTTCTTTTGTTCAGAACCCAAAGAGTCTTAATTTACCGTCATAAACAACAAAGAAAATAAACATTTTTTCACTTGAAAAATGACTGAAACGATTAAACAGATATCAAAATAGTCAGCAAGTACTTACTTAGGTCGACTATTCATTGCAGCTCTAGTTATATACATAATATTATTGGATAACTATTCTGAATTAACTTGTAAGCAGCATTTTAATGTCATTTGGTTAAAATGAAACCAGTTTAACACTGGTAGGTTTAACCTTTACCGGTCAAATAAATGTAAATATTAAACATTCCCCTTCAAAGAAGCATAAAATGTCAATACTCAGTTTACTTGGTTACTTTCCACCACAACATACACAATAATTACATGTCATGTAGACTCCTATATTATACATGTCATATATTTTATCACGTTTTAAAGGAGATAAATTAAATGTCGTCCCTTGAAATGATTCGCAGATCAACAGGAAAATAACTATTATTTTGATTAGTGATTAATCATTAAAGTAACTTTCATTCATGCAGAAATGGCAGACAGCGTTTTCAACCTCTCAAATATGAGATTTTATATGTTTTATATCATATTAAACTAAATATCTTTAAGTTTTGAACTGACAAAACAAAACTTATAAAGACTTCACCTTGGACTTTAGAATCTGGGATGGACAGTTTTCACTATTTCTGATATTTTAGAGACTAAGTAATTAATTGAATAATCTATAAAATATTCAGCAGATTAATTGTTAATGATAATGTAGAAAAACGTCCAATATATGACTTATATGTGCATGGTATTATACATCATTACACACAAGCCTGTGGCCAATTTAGAGGCTTTTATGTATCGGAGTTCATCTGACCTGCATGTTTTTGGACTGTGGGAGGAATTCAAAGCACCTGAAGAAACCCACACAGACTCAGCAGGAACAAACTGTTCACAGAGCAGAGATCTGCACCAAACAGCAGAAGATTTACTTCATTATGATTATAGCTGCAAACATATACATAACAGTAATTATAATTACAATACATGTACAATTTGTATTAGTAACAACAAAGCAGAACTAAAAATAATACAAACATCAGTATAGAAGTAATGAAGTTACAACTGAATGTTTCTTTATGCTGCAACATGTTTAGGTTGAATTTTGTGCTTAAGCTCAAAAACACTTGGTTAGGGTTCGGAACACATCACGGTTTGGATGGAGACGGTCCGACTTCTGGTGAAAAAGAGCTGGTTTTGTCCTCAGGTGTCCTTAAAAATATCCTGTGGTGTGACTGAAACCGTGGTCGGCCGTTCAGCAGCCGTGTTGTCGAGTGTACAGAGTGAGAAAAGTCCAAGATGAGGGCTGGTCGGCTGTTGGATGCGCCAAACACTGGATTTTCCCTCCAGAGATTGGTATTTGCACCCCAAATGTGATCAGGTGTGAAGATTGATTTGTTTTGAAGTTATGATTTAAGTTAGATAATGTAAGTTACATATGAGACATGACTGAACCCAAACCCTGATCTTACCCTAAACCTAACCAAACTGCACTTATTTCAGACATAACAGCCCAAAAGGCATAATATGTGAGCTATTTATCAGCAAGCCTTTATTTTTCAAAGTCTAACCAGATGTTGTTTATTACGTGTTACTGCTAACTTGACCATGAACCCGTCATGGGCAAAACCGACGCTAGAGGAGGAGGTAGAGTGTCATAGTTTGAATCTTAAAGGTCCATTTTGTAAGAAAAGTTGATTTTTGAGTCTCATTCCCAACTCAAACATCAAATAATGACGCTCTGGGTCAAAATCAAAAAGTTGGAGCTTGAAGTGACGGCAGGATCCTTTCATGAACATTCAGTGCCTTTGATAGAGATGAAGTTTGTCGTGTTGATGGAAAACCAGCCAAGAAAACAGCGTCATGACAAATAAAACTTAAAGGGGCATCATGTAGTTTTGGAGAAGAAATTCAAACTCAGAATTTTAATATTTACAATATTAACAAGGTAATAATACAAACTCAGAAATATTAATTTTTCCCATAGTGACTAAACAAGCTGTACTCAGAGGAACACTATTTGAAGCTGGAAAGGTGGCAGGGTCCGCCACATATAAACGAAGTAAAACAGTATAAATTGTGTTGTCCTTTAAGGTCAGTTTGTTTATTCAGCCATGAAAACAAAGAGTTTGTTGCTTTAGTTTGTTTAGACATAAAAAGATCAGTCAGTGAAGATCTTTCTCTTCTCATTAACATTTCTTCACCAAAACTACATAATGCTCCTTTAAATGCTAACAGAACAATATTCACAAGTAAAATAGATCCAAATGTATATTAAAGGTAAATGAAAAGATGAAATGCAGCATATAATCCCTTAAAAAAAGCAGACATGGCCACGCCTCACTAACTAAAACAGAACGTAGACATGATGAATCCGCCTCACAGCCTCGTTATAGCTACGCTGAAAAGAACCATAACTGTGCTTCAAAATGTCTTTTAAATGAATAAATCTGGAAAAATGTCCAAGATATAACCTTGTGCAACCAAAATGAATCCGCCCTGAGCTGCTGTGTGAGTGTTGTGAAGCTGCAGCAGGACCACCACAGACCACCACAGCTGCTCTCCGCCTTCAAACACCGCTCCAGTCTGCCTCTTAAAACACTTTATTTATTCAGCGCTGAAGCTACACCATAAACTTTTCTCCCTCCTCCTCCTCCTCCTCCTCCTCCTCCACTCTTTTTTTATTTTTTTATTTTTTTTGTCTCCAGTGGTTTAAAATTGATCCTTGAAACTAAATAGAGCAGCTTTAAATACATGCGTGGATTTAATTTGAATTAGAGACCATCGCAGAGTGATTTTCTGTTTTGTATGAATAGCGGAGGAACATTCATTGTGTTTGGTTTCTGGAATATTCTTTTCTGCCTCACATCAGGTAGCAGAGAGAGATGGGCTGTGTGTGTGTGTGTGTGTGTGTGTGTGTGTGTGTGTGTGTGTGTGTGTGTGTGTGTTTGTGAGTGCGTGTGTGTTTGTGAGTGCGTTGATGTATGTGTGCTTTGTATGCATGTGTATTTGTGTGTCCATGAGCAAGCGTGTGTGTCTGTGTGTGTGTGTGTGTGTGTGTGTGCAGGCGCATGTGTGCGAGGCTGCTGCCATGCCTACGAGATGGGGGATGGTAGCAGCACAGCCAGCTATTTTTCTTTCTTTCTCTCCTGAACATCAAGTTTGGTCTCCCATCAGCCTCGTCCTCCACAGAAAATGGTTGTTGGTTAAAGATGTGGTGCAGGCGTCTATCGATAAACCAGCATATTAGACAAATCATTATTGATTAGCTCGGGACGGTACAGATGTGTATTGATCCCTGAAAATAAAATACATACCGCTAAAACTAAAAACTGGTGGAGAAAAAGATCCATAGATACAGATGTTCATTAATTAAATAACACATATATGAACCTCAGCTGACGGGTGCAGATGTTTCTTGACTTGAATCTGTCTGGTGCAGGTTTTAATTGATAAATCTGTCGATTAGCTCAAACAGAAGAAGACCCAGATGTTTCATTCTTACAAAGCAGATGTTTCATGACTAAGTAAAATATTAGAAATTCAGGTTTTTATCAGCCAAGATGATTGACGCTAATTGCCTGTGCGCCCCGTCCTCACTGTAAACAAGTTCTCTTCCTCCTCGCTGTACTTGTGTTCTTAGTCTGTTGAAATGCTACACAGAAGTTACATCAAACTGCTAATGGATGCTAATGCTTCCTAAAGATGCAGTTCATAAGATATGGACAGATTTGAATTTAAAACACTTAAAAAATGAACTCAAATTATGAACAGAGTGGGAAGAAACAACAGTGTTGACGTTGTGTCAAAGACGTTTATAAAATTTATTAAATTATACTCACAAAATGTCGAGAAATAAAATACCCTTACTTCTATTTTCCTTACTAAACAGAAAAATACAACCGAACACCTTCAGAGTTCAAGTGTCTCTTTTTGACCAAACTAAAACAAACTTAATTGTCTCGTTAACTCATCGTAAGCCACGCTAAAATACACACATTAACTAAATTAATCTCACAAACCTGGCTTGTTTTTTTCATAATCATCTCCAGTTTGGTCGAACTGATCCTCAATTCACAGAGCTAGATGTGGAAATATTCCACCTGCTGATGTCCGACTGTCTCTCGCTCTCCTCCCGCTGCACGACTCTCCGGCTCTCGCCTCTGGCCGTCCCTGAAGTCATAGTCCTGTAAATCACCTCCGTGCTGTATCTCACCTCAGATCCTAGTCCAGATAACTGAGCCATGAGCTAATTAGCTAACTGTAGCTAGCTACGGCCAAGGAGAGCTAGCACAGAGCAGCAGCTGTCGGTTACTATGGTGACATGCCCTACGTTTTTGGGGCTATCTTTGAATTCTTGTTGTTTAATTGTTGGTTAGAGTTTAGTTAGACAGATAGCAGATGGTGATGAGTTTGATGACAGAGTTAGTGTTTGGATAAATGAGCACTGATAAAACATTGCAAATAAGAAAGCTGCTTTCATTTTCACCCTATATGGTCATTTTTCTGAGGACAGGCTCAACATGGCTGCCGCTAACAGCCTGGCTACAGTCCAAAGCAAAAACACCACCATAAGAATCCCAACTTCAGTGCAGAGCAAAACACTGGCTTGTATTAATAATTTGTTACTTAATAATCTAGTATAAAGAATGCTGGTTTTAAGGAGGAACACATATCAAAGAGGGAACAGACTTTGACACAACACGAGTCAACATCAAGTGAATGTGTCCGTTCACTCTTGTTTTAATGCAGTTTCTTCATCGGTGGGCTTCTGTTTCTTTTGCAGTTCTTTTGCTTCCTTTTTTAATTAATTCGACCTTCATTTTTGGGGGAAAAATCCAGCCCCCCAGAACAAAGAGCACGAAAGTGGGACTTATAGGTTTCCACAGCCATTACACTGCAATCAGTATTTACTTCAGAATGATATGTGAAAGCAAAAAAGTTGTCTGTTGCCAGTTTAACGACATGTATGTATCAGTATTGTGTTATTCCATCCCCGACAGCCTCTGAGACATATCTGCTCCATGAGTGCAGAATAATTGTCACCGAACAATCATCGCTCCGAAACTTGAAGATTTGTTGTGTGGAGGGGAAACACTGGGAGCTGTACAACAATTTTCTCATTTTTTTCTTTGTCTGGGGAAAGTTTTGCACCTGACTTGTTGTGATGCCACAGAGCAGGCGAGCTAATGAGCTGGCCACTCCATCCAAACCCCAAACTGAACCTGAAATCCCTTCAGCAAATGTTTGCCACATTGTGGTGCAAATCCCACAAACACTGGAGCCCCGAGTGTCCAAACACAGCTCATCGACACAGAGATAGGCCCTTGCTTCTGTTTTTAATTACTTTATTCATAAAAAAAAGATTCTCCTGACTTTAGTGCTCACAGGTTGGGTGATTAGGATCCTGCTATGTGCACGTTGGCAGCCATTGGGGCTAACCTCTGCACGACCTCTCTCCGTCTGAGGAATGTTGGCCGCCATTCTCGCTCACCAACTGGTTGGCCGCCACCGTACCAGCGACTGCAGGAGACCACCGAGGGGCATTTTGTCGGCACTTGGCAGTTGGCGCAGCTTCCTCGCTAAGAAAACATATCCAAAACATCTGCAGCGGAGTGAGCAGAGAGAGGAGAGGGGAAGGAGGTTGGATGGGGGAGGATGGGGGGAGGGGTGGTGGTGGTGGTGGTGGTTAGAGGGATGGGGAGATGTGGTGAGGGGGGGCAGAGATGTGGGGGCGGCAGGCAGCAGAAGTACGTCTGCGCTGCAAATCTGACGAGGACTTTTGAAAGGCTAAATCCCAAAGAGAGCGCTGCTGCCTCGGCTTGCTGCACTACAAACAGCCAGAGCTGAGACAGGCAGGGCTGTTTCACTGGAGGTGCTCCACGAGAGACAAGAACAAATAATTATAATGATAACCTCTGTGTGCTATACCTGACAAATGCTGCAGATGGGAAATATTTACAATGAAAAAAGTGCAGAATATTTTTTATGTAAAGTGTCGGTGTTGTTATGTGAAACGTTTTCATGGTGTAAATGCTGCCTTGGCTTCAGCATTTCATGGAGAGGCGCTCATTGAAGGTTGTGTGTGTGTGTGTGTGTGTGTGTCTCTACATGGTTATCTTTTTTTTTGCTCCACCATTTCCACATTTTTTTCCACCACTGTCATGGTGTATTTGGAGGGTGGAGAATAACATTTAGTAAGAAAAAATCTCATTTACAATTAGGGGTGTGTGTTTTCACATTACAACTCGTATCAACTCCTTTATGAATATTATTTTTTGTGGATTACATTTCCATGTTGAGGCGGGAGAAAAAGTAGGAATCGTCATGTTTGTGATTAGGTCCAAACCACAGTGAACACAGACCATAATTGCCTCTTTTTCAAAGCTCTCACACATTTTGGTTTGACAGTGAGGAGACGGGACGGGGTCTTGTCTGTGAACAATTCAATCCTGCAGCGACACTGGTTTACAATCTGTGTGACTGCTAATCCCATTGGAACAGTGGAGGTAATCTACACATGAAGGTGGAGGGATCTCTGAGACCGGCTGGACACATGCCAACACCATGAAAATGGGATCGGATCCTTTTCCTTCCTTTAGAAAAACATCCTAATCACGATCACTGAGCTTGCATACTGTGGTTATATACGTTTAATTTGACAAACACATCAGCAGAAACATATTCCTCTTCTCCTGCGTGTTGTGTTCATGTGCCGGCTCAGAGTATTGTTTTTTTCTGAGTAAATACAACCCTGTCGGAGGCATGAATCATACTCAGCATCGCTGGGCAACATGATTCATCAGACCTCTGTCATTTTGTCCTAAAACTACGCCGTCTCTCAAACCAAATGGGTCACATTTAGAGACATTTTGAAAAGCACATGAAACACATTAAAAAGAAAAAAAAATTAAGGGTTAAAGGTCAATGCGAGAAGACATTTATTTCTTTTTGCCCCTGTGCCATTAAGTCTGCGGTTTTTCTTCTGATACAACAAACCTGTTTCTCTTTAATTTACATAAAACATGAAATAGTTCCCGGCTCGCTGGAACGGTGATTACAGCATCCGACTGAATCCTTTCCAGTGGCTCTGTGTTTACTCTCCATCGCCTACAGACGTCGACATGTAGCGCGGGGATGCCGATAGATGGAGCTGTGGGTTTGAGGAGGAATGAAAGAGAAAGAAGAGGAGGAGGAGGAGGAGGTGGTGGAGGAGGAGGAGGGGGGTGACTTTCTCAACACTTGAAGTTGAGACAGAAGTGTGGAAAAGCCGCTGTTTCTAAATCTACGGGGCAACTCATTAGCGGCACTGTACCCACTGATGTCCCCGTGTTCGTAGCCGTGTGTGTTTACATTTGCCGGAGTGAGATGGAGGCTTTTTGTGCTACACACACTATCACCGTGTGTCCCCGAAGACTGTGTCGCCATTAAGTTAATGATGGCTTCTTGATGATTCAGGGGGAAAATAAGTGTTTTTCTTAGGTAGTGGTCACTTTACTTAAAGGGACGGGGAGACGTCACAGGAAACACTCTCTCGGGATGTTTGTATGTGTGCGTGAGGATGTTTGTGTGCTGATTTGCAGCACGTGTGGGCGTGCACGCTCATGCACTTGTGCGTGTGTGTGTCTGTCAGGTTTCCTGCTGCGCGGTGCGGCTGGGAGCCCTAGCGAGGGTAAAATTCCATTCTCTCGGCGGAGCAGCATTCTGCATGAGCCAATTCCCAGGAGACACTGCTCTGCATGTCCTCCAGACAGCCAAGCTGAGGCACAGGCTCAGGCTCGCTTATTAACTGACCTGAGGGGGGGCGGCGGTGGTGGAGGAGGAGGAGGAGGAGGAGGAGGAGGGAGGGAGGGAGGGAGAGGAGGGAGGGGAGGGAGGGGGAGGGGGGCAGAGATGGAGAATGGAGGAGGAGGAGGAGGAGGCAGGGGGGGTAGGGTGAGCCCAGGGAGGCAGGAG
Organism: Pagrus major; assembly: GCF_040436345.1. Lineage (NCBI taxonomy): Eukaryota > Metazoa > Chordata > Actinopteri > Spariformes > Sparidae > Pagrus > Pagrus major. The sequence goes on from NC_133232.1 coordinate 36,846,055, forward strand.
GAGGCGGTGGGTGAGGAGGGAGGGGGGGAGGTGGTGTTGGGAATTATGGGTTTGTGTGTGCATGTGTGTGTGCGTGGGAGTGTGCGCGAGTCTGAGTGTGATCAGGGGTGATGGGTTGTGGGGATATGAGCGTGTGTGTGTGTGTGTGTGTGTGTGTGTGTGTGTGTGTCAGAGGCAGAACTGGTTGAAAATATTAACTCTTTGCTCGCTGAGCTGCTTCGCTGCAAAAATTCAGCATAAGAGAAGAAGAGTGTGGATGTCTAACAAGCTGCAGTGTGTGTTTGTATCCGAGGACGTGTTACCACCTTGTTCAGAGGGCTGCAGGTCTCACAGAAGTCTGCTTAATCACTTTGAATATGTAGTTTGCCTTTTACTAAACTTGGAAACATGTCATCTTCCCAGCTGTGTGTGTTCTTCAGCATCTTTGTCTGTTTGGTGGCCGCACGCTCCATCGCTTCACCACCACAGTTCAGGATATCGGTGCACTTTTGCAAACACAGACTATTCCAGAAATAGAGCTAAAGGCCTCCACTTCCTGTATTAATCTATTTACACTAATTCGTCATCCCTGTGTGCAAATATTAGTTTGTAGTTTTGTGTGTCTTCCCATAATTGCTTGACACGACTGTAAGACTCATTTGTCACCGGCACGAGGAAATAGCATAATTGAAAAGTGCTTTTCAATTACAATTTGTTTAACTTAAATAATGAAATAAAAAATGGTGCTTCAAAGTTTTACTTCTTTTTTTTATTATTATTATTCCATCCAGCAGTGAAGAGGAAAGAGAGAAAGAGAGAGGAGAAAAAAAAAATCACTCACGGCAAAATGCAAATGAGCCTGGAAGCTATTACGATGCTAATGAGATTCCACCATAGAAGTTGCTGCTCCGGCATCCGGGGTATATTTCATCCATATTTGGAAAACAATCGTGTGCTCAGAATAGGGGACACACTTCCCAGTGTTCACAGTCAACTTTTACTCAAGCTGGAATCTGGTCAGAGTTGCATAGGACGTGGTTTCACTTGAAACAGCAGACTACATCGGTTTATTTATTCGCAGTCTTACCATCGTGTTGCACTGTGAGATTCTGCTCTATTTTTAGCACTTCTTCTGTCAATCACCAGCAAAAAATCCTCTTGTTAACATCACAATCAAACTCTTCCTCTTGGCTTCAAAATATCACAAACAAATCTGCATGTTGGCTCATGTTTCACTCTCAGATGAGTGTGATTGTTTACAGCAGCAGCAGTCACATCAAACACAGCGACAACTTTACATTTTCACGCTCGGCTGTGAAACAGGATAAGGTGTGTTCCGGGTTCTTCCGAACAGGAGCGGCACCGATGCGTTCAGGTGCAAAACCTGTAGCACGGCTGCTAGGGTGTGTAGTTGGTGCGCTAAAGGCAGGCAGGTAGGTAGGTAGGGAGATAGGGTATGTTACCATAGTAACACCAAGAGGGAACGCAGCAGAAGCAGAGTGTCTATATGTGTCCTGACCCATTTCCATTCTCTTCCACAAGTGTTTTGTCTCCCTCACCTTGCTGGTTAACAACTAAAAGCACCTCTCCTTCATCCTTGATGCATTTTGTGCATTTAACAAATGGTTGAGGCTGGAAACATTCAGCGCACACGCGCCGGATTCACCACTGCAAACTCTCAAGGTGCATTTGTTTTCCCTTTCAGTTCAATTCAATCCAACTCAACGTTGTCATCCCTGAGGATAAAAAAGCTCCGCTATGAAGAGGAATAAAACATAAATACACAAAAGTATGGAAAACAAAGTGGAGGATAGTAAAGTAATACATTTTCATCTATTGAACTGCGCTGCAATAAACTCCTTCACAGGGAGAGCACAGACCGGAGTTAAGCTAATTAATAGCTGCTACATGAAAGAACTCCTCAGACAAATTTGAATATTTAGTCAACTAAACCTTCTGCAAAAATGTGGTGATGAAGGTCAGAGCAGAAAACACTCCCGCCTCAGAGTGAAAATGATCATTCTGGTCACTTCAGATCATCAGTGATTAACATGTAAAACAGCTTTAATTGGTTTTGCAGAATTCTTCTTTTTGTGGATTTTTTTCTTGATTGTTTATTAAGATGGTCGTCAGCAGCAGCTCCTCTGTGAGGAGGACAATAACTGACACAGTTCAAACTACAAACACAAAGGAAATCTGAATCCATCATGATCTAACGTAAATTATATGACACGCCAAGAATACTTATTAATTACGTATGCACCTTTAAGAGTTTCCTCTTAAAGGTGCAATTTGTAAAGAAACTGAATGTGGAGTCTCATTCACAGGTCGTCAAACACTGACGCTGGGCAGCCCAAAGCATCAGTATCACTATATTATCAGTATCACGAGTATTATACATGATGTACTACTGTATGGTCTGTACGTATTCAATGATTATAAATATATAAAGAGAAATGCCCTATTGATGATTCCTGAGGTATAAAGTGATGAGCAGTTGGGAGCATCAGCAGCGTCCTGGGAGCTGAATGGTTACGGTGCCACATGGCAACGTCTCAGGCTCGGTTCTAGCCAGGGACCTTTGTTGCATGTCATGATCTTCTCTCTCCATCATTTCCTGTCTGCTTCTGCCTTCCAATAAAGGCAACAACAAAAAAAACTGCCCAAATTTAATCTAAAAACTGTTTTGATTGATAAATTATATTATCACAAGATTCAAACATGGATGTTGTGAGTGCTTCTTTGCTTGTATCGTTGCCTCAAAAAATGTCCAATGTAATGTACATTTCAGCTGATGTTGTAACGTCACATTTCTTTACGTTGCAGCTTAATGTTTCTTAATGTTCACTTTAATTCTGTGTTGTGACAACGCTGTGCTAATGTTGTGGTTAAGTTCAGGCACAAAAACCACTTGGTCAAGGTGAGATCCCCTTAAATAATGTCCAGCGCTTCCACGCTTACAAATGTTTAACCGCTGTCTCAAACAGCCATCTCTTGCCACTCCTTCCTCCTCCTGACATGGAAGTCAGCTCACATACAAGTAATGTGAACATGATCTGACACGTATCATCGAGGTGTCAATAAGATACATATGACACAGACACATTTGAATGAATCAATGATTTGCAGAAACGTTAAATACCAACATTTTGGCGTCTGGGCTGTTCATGTGTTTGAAGTGGTGAGAAACATTTAATGCTGCTATTGCTCCATATTTTTATTACTGTCAACAAATCCATGAAAAAACAACAATGTGTCAGTCTGTCTCTCCATACTTCACAACTTACCTCCCCTCTCCGTGGAAAGGAGGACGTCTATCTTTAAAAACAACTCACACACACATATAAATACACAAATACATAATTTCCAAAAACAGCTGGGCGCTGTCGCTTTTAGAATATGTTGAATAAAGTGCATTTGTCAAGGACTATTTTTAGCAGCGGATTAATACACATTTGCTGCTCTAGTGAGGATTTAAGGCACCAGACGGGTGTATGGTGGATTGATACAGTATAAAAACTACAGTGTCCATGTTCAGATAATAATGAAGGAACAGTCTTGTCGGTACAACAGTGTTGCCCATTGATGTGTTTTTAGTAGTTTTTGAAAGACAAAGGAGCATTATGGTGCAGAGGATTAAGATATATCAGGCTTTGGCTACACAGACAACACTTGGTTTTGGTCTTTTCATTCAATATCATCAACCTTATAATACAAATGTCAAATGATCAGTGGGTGTAATTTTAACATCACACTGTTGTTGCATGTCAGTGATTTCACTTGTGACCTTCCTGGTGAAACAGTTAATCTAAATTTTTATGATTTTAAAAGTAAGTTTTGAAACAGAAATCATCTGGTCAGTCTGGTCAGTGTGTCCACAGTCTGCTCTGCATCACACACATCAGAGGAGCCTCACCTGACACATACTGTAGGTCCTGTTTACCATCCTCTGTACAATACAACTAAATTTATATTGAAATCTGTTAAATGAGCTGTTCACTTCAGTGTACTGTATTGCAGCCACACTCGAGTGGTAAGCGCTTTAGGCGAGCAACCAAATCCTGTTAGAAATGTCAATTGAAAAGGTCTTGAGATATTAAAAATGTAGTTTTTAATTAAAGGTTTATTAATAGATTTTTCAAACTTTTTTTTTTAATTACCCGACCGGATGCCTGAGGCATTTGGATTACAACTTTTATCTCACTCGATTCAGACTGCCTCTCCCCATTCAGCCATTTTGGATTAAAAGTCAGACTTCATAAATGCTGTTCATTAATTCCCAGTGCGGGCAGTTAATGTGAGATTCGGTTGCAATGTTACGGCCAGTCTGAGTGTCTGTTTATTTTTAGATTCTTGTGGCTACTTTGCAGCCTCGGCCTAATCTGTCACAGAGGAGAACATGGAGGAAATCTTAATCGGTGTGCCAAAAAAAGATTTTCAATGCACTCTGAGGTGCCTGGTTTGGAAAATCAACATGTTAGTGACACAGACTGTCACAGTAAACGACGTTATTGACATGTGCTGCATGGAACAGAGTGTAAAATTGTGGGAATAAATTAGAAGCAGTCTGTGTTAAAGCTGTTTGCATGCAGTGTTATTATCATGCAGAGATGTCCATGCGTCATAATATATAGACTGTTAAGATTTGTATTATTGGAAACTGAGGACACAAGAAAATGATGTTTTCTGATCTTAGATTAATAAACATTAAAAAGGCATTCATGTTCATTCAGTAATAACTATGCATTAAAGGAGACATAGTTTGCTCATCTCAGGTTCATATGTTTATTTTAGGTTACTACTAGAACAGGTTAACATGCTGTAATGCTCAAAAAACACATCAGTGTTCTCACACTGTCCAGTGCTGCAGCTCTGTCTGAAACACTCATGCTCATGTCTCTTTAAGGCCCCTCCTCCCAAATAGACAGTCTCTTCTGATTGGTCAGCTCACACATGCCTGAGCCAGCACCGCTAACAACAACAAAGCAGCTGTGCTAAATCAATTCTTACGTGCATAACTAGTCATGAGGCATATATTATGCAAATGTGTGACATGGTGACGTAGTATGATGTCACAAAGTCACATAATTAACGGTGAGACTACTGGCGAGGCATTTCAGGAGCAGTGTTTTCTGTGGGAGAGAGGAGCTTCTGTTGGTGCTGACTTTTAACTTTTTAGATTTAAAGATTTTTAACATGGAAAGGAAACAAACCAAGTCTCATAATAGGTTTTCTTTAAGAAAATCAAATCAAATTAATCAATTACTGAGATATTATTCCTGCTGCCATCTGCCAAAACATACAGAGGTATCCGCTCCCCTATAGTTTTTCTTGTGTAGCATGAAGGGACTACAACTTGCATTTCGTTGTAGCATGACAAATAAATGAACCTTGACAAACTGTGTGAAAACCACTTTGACATCTTTGTTGTTGTCTCTTTCTGTAGGTGGTGATCTTTACTTTGTGTGATCAACTATAACAAAAACTGATATTCTGAAACTGCTCCAATGGTGGAAAACAATTCAATAAATGGGAAAAAACAAAACAGTGTGTGAGTCTTCATGACCAACAAGGCATCTGCCTCGGGGCTCCAGCAGACCCAGATTCACTGCATGTAACCTGGTTTTGATAATCTGATTAACTGCAAATTTGTTCGGGAAATTTTACAACCAAAGCACACATCAACTACGGCTGGTCATCTTTTATCAGCTACAGTTTTGGCTCATATTGTGCAAGTTATATTTAATCAAATAACCACAAAAACACACAAATTCAAAAACATGTTTGTGTTCCCGTTCCTACAGTTGGTGTTTGAGCTTCACTGTGTAGAACGATCGATGTGCAGTGAGTTTGACACTAGAAGGTTGTTTTCACATTCATCTGCTCAAAGTTTGAACTTTCTGCTCTTACAGTCGTCAGTCCTCATCCTCCTCAACTTATCCTCTGCGTTTGACACAGTCAACCACAAAATCCTCCTCTCAACTCTGGCTGAACTTGGCATTGCTGACTCTGCTCTAACCTGGTTCACATCATACCTGACAAATCGCACCTTTCAGGTCATGTGGAATGGCTCTTTGTCCAAACCCTGCGCCCTGGAAACTGGCGTCCCTCAAGGCTCAGTACTAGGACCGCTTCTGTTTTCACTATACACTATGTCACTGGGCTCTGCAATCACATCACATGGATTCTCTTACCACTGTTATGCTGACGACACCCAACGGTTCCTCTCCTTTCCCCATCCTCCAATACCCACGTTGCCACGCGCATCTCAGAATGTCTGGCAGACATCTCCGCTTGGACAACTGCGCATCATCTCAAGCTCAACCTCAGTAAAACTGAACTCCTCTTCATCCCAGGGAAAGACTGCCCTCACATGGACCTGGCAGTCACTGTCGAGAACGTCACGGTATCGGCTTCATCGAGGAACCTGGGCATAATCCTCAACGAAGGACTATCCTGCACCCCCAACATCACTGCGGTGGCCTGATCCTGCAGATTTGCCCTCTACAACATCCGCAGGATCCGGTCTTTCCTCACAAAGGATGCAATGCAACTCCTGGTCCAATCGCTGGTCATCTCCCGCCTCGACTACTGCAACTCGCTATTGGCTGGACTCCCAGCCTCTGCGACTAAACCCTTGCAACGTATCCAGAACGCTGCAGCGCGCCTCGTTTTCAATCTACCCAAACTCCCATGTGACCCCCCTCCTCCGTGACCTCCACTGGCTTCCTGTTGCGGCCTGCATCAGATTCAAGACCATGGTGCTGGCCTTCAAGGCCATCAACGGAACTGCACCCATCTACCTTCAAACACTGGTCAGACCACACGCCCCAATGCGAGCACTTCGCTCTACTACATCAGCTGGCCGGCTGGTACCGCCATCGCTGAGAGCAAAGGCCGCTCAGCAAAGTCACGACTCTTCTGTGTTCTGGCGCCTCAGTGGTGGAACGAACTCCCGACCAGCGTCAGGACAGCAGAGTCACTCGCCATCTTCCACAAAAGACTCAAGACTCACTTGTTCAGACTTCACCTCGACCCCGCAGAGCATGACTCCCCCCACCCCCAACAAAAAAATAAAAATAAATAAAATAATTAATATGCACTTGTAAGTTCTGACCCTCAGCACTTTCATCATAGCACTTTTGTACTTATGGTATCCTTGATAAATAGCAGCTACTTTGCTTAGATGAGGGCTTGAAAATACTACTTTATACTTTATCGATGGTGATATGTTGTGGTTTCTTTCTTGTGACAAATGTTCTTATTGTAAGTCGCTTTGGACAAAAGCGTCTGCTAAATGCCCTAAATGTAAATGTAAACGTAAATGTACAGAAAATCTGATTTTAAGAGGCGGGTGTATGAACAAATAGTTCTGGTCCAGCATTCAGCATACACAAGTGTGATGTGGAAACCTGAAGCCTCCTAATACACAAATACTGAGAACGGACTTCACAGTGACGTAGGAAACATCTTGCATCCAACAGAAACATCTGCATATTAATATATTCTGTAAGCGAGTCACCGTTTTGATTTTAAATCAAAAATTGATCAAAATGAGCCTTCATATTCATCAATCAAAATCAAATGCATATATATATATTACATAATACTTATACATATACATATATTATATGCTTCATAGATTTATCTACGCTTCTCTCATATGAATACTGGTTATACTGGAATTAATGGGAACGTGGAGGTGACAGGGTTCACCGACACATTACTAACAAGGGAGCAGGTACAGGCTAACAGGGGCAACAGCATGTTTGCCTCAGGGCCCTTAAACAGGTTAATCTGGCCTCTTAGGTTAATCTGGACATGATGACAATCAATTATTTAACAAATGTAAATATTCATCTGCAAAAGCTCTGGTTTATCCCTAATATCTTTGGTTGGCATATTGCTGATATCTTTTTTGATTCTACCACAGTGTGGTGCTAAAATTCAAAATGTTCAAATCTTACATATCGTGGTTTTACAGCAAATCTAGTCCGACCCTGACATCCCCTCCTCTACTGCCTGAAACAACAACAACCTCATAGCTAGCAACCAAAATGCAGAAAGCACACTGACCTGGTCGCCGACAGCACAAACCTAAACACCTTGGTGGTTGTTACTTTTGTTTTTGCAGGATTTATCCGTTGTGATTGGTTTAAAGAAATGCAGAGCAGAGCAGCCGGACCTTTCTCTACCAAACCACTGTACAGATGTTTGTGAATTAAAGGAGACACATTGTGTTTTTCTGTTTTTTTCTTTTCCTTAAGTATTTCATATGTTATTGTGCATGTAAAAGAAAGTTAAAAAGGTCCAAGTCCACACCAACGAAATCTCCTCTCTCCCACAGAAAACACCGCTCCAAAAACGCGTCGTCAGTAGTCCCGCCTTCAATTCCGTGACTTTGTGACATCACACTACGTCACATATTTACATAATTTATGCCTCATGGCTAGTTTGGCAGGTAAGAATTGATTTAGCACAGCTGCTCTGTTGTTGTAAGGGTCAGGTGTGTGTGAGCTGACAAATCAGAGCTGACTGGGTATTTGGGAGGAGGGGCCTTAAAGAGACAGGAACTAAAACAGCGTGTTTCAGACAGAGCTGCAGCACTGGACAGTATGAGACAACTGATGTGTTAGTGGAGCATTAAAGCATGTCAACCTGTTCTAATAATAACCTAAAACAAAAGTATGAATCTGAAAATGAGCAAACTATGTCTGACACATTTTAAATACACGTTGAGAACATTCAGAGTGACATTGTGATTGTGAATGGCCACTGCTGCAGACACAGCAGCCAGTATTCACCGCCCTGCCTCCCCTTTCATCACAAATTATGCCACTCGCTGTATAACTAGCCAGGTACTAAGATTCTGTCATCAGCAGCATTGACTGCAGGCAACATAATCAATACAATATTATGAAATCATGCTACACATAAAATGGACTGTTTACGAGTGCAGCCTCATCAGACGTGCTGTTCAGCCCACTGTCATCTCTTACTGCCAGTTTTTACACCTTTAATTCTCAGAGTTTAGATACATTCGGGCTCAGGAGGGAAAATATTGAACCAAGACCGGAGATTCATTCAGACCAAGTCAAGGTCGGCAGACATTTTATTTTTAATTTCAGACATAAAACATGCGCTTTTTAAAGGTAACCTCTCCTTTTGGAGACAAATTGCCTGAACAATTTAAAATATCATGAAAGCAACTAAAGGAACATCTTTGTAGCCGCTGACCTGGTGGCTTCCTCTCAGTGTTTCCAACACAAGAGTCAGAACGTCTTAATACTGAACACGTTTGAGTCAAAACGACCAAAAGCAACGGTAATCAATATTGAATTTTCTTAAATTTAAAAGAAGTGCTGATATACCAAAACTGTGTTGTTATTCCAGTCAGTATATGAAGCACACATATCCACACAGGGCATTGTAGAGCAGACTTTGTTTGTTGTATGAGCTTAAAATTTAGAATAAGGTTCATTTTTTGTTTTGATGTTTCGTTGTACGAGGACGTAATGGATGTACTTTTTAGAAAAATGTTGATTGATGTTGATTTGTTTCGGCTGGATGATCATGAAAAACTGGAGTTGTTTTTCAGAAAAGGGAACCTTTTTTGTAGCAGATATTATTTGCAAAGCTTCGGAGAGAACGCAGAATATTTTGTTTAAAGGATAAGTTCATCCAAAAATAAGACTTCAGTCATGATCTACTCAGCCTCCAGCCCAGTCACCAGGATGTAATGTTAGCAGACTCAGTTATCGTTTCTGCAAACCACAGATACGTCCAAGGTGTAGCCAACGTGGCACATCACGTTCACATTACGTAAATGCTTATTAGCTGACTTTCATATCAGGAGCTGGAGGGGACTGAGGTGGCGTTGGCAAACGGCCGACCACAGTTTGAGTCACATCAGTGCATATTTGTGAAGGACACATGGGGACATTGTGGCGACCAAAACTGGCTATTTTTCAAGGGATATTGGACCGTCTCCATCTGTGATCCTGGTGACCACAACAGGTATTTTAAGCCAAACCATGATGTTTTTCTAACTCTCACCAGTGGTTCTTGTGTGTAAACCAGAGTATCAGCACAGTGTTGTGACAGAAGAGACGGAGAAAATTCAACCTAAACAAACATAAAGTTACAACATAAACGTTCAGGGTGGCTGAAGTGGATGCACATTGAGGGTGTAATTAACGTCTTTTCTAATGAAAAGCTGGAGACTTTTATTTTTTATTTTTTAGTATTTTTTTATGTTTTAAAGTCTCCAGCTGCTTCAGTTGTTTAGCAGAATGCTGCAACGCTGTTTTGCTGCAAAGCTCCAGAAATGTTCTGCGGACTACGAGACTTCCAACCAAATCGCCACAATAAGTGTTAGCTGAGTACGTTTCATGTAATCATGTAAAAATGACAGATAACTTCAGACAGAACGTTTCTTTATGTTGCAACCTCAAGTTTGTTTAGGTTGAAATTCCTATTTCTCTCTTGTCACAGCGCTGTGCTGTGATCTGTTGGTTAGTGTTAGGAGATCATCATGGTTTGACTTACAATAGCTGTTTTAGTCGCCAGGATCATGGATTAAAGAAAACACTGGCTTTTAATGCCGTAAAAACAGCTTGACATTTCCCCAAGTCTCCTGAAAACAGACCTGGTTTTTGAACTGCGGTCGCCGTTCAGCAACTTGTTGGCTTGTAATTTGGTTTGGCTTATAACGTGAAATGCCACGTTTGGTACAAATGTCAACCTTGGACGTATCTGTGGTTTGCAGAAACGTTAACTGCGAACATTATATCCTGACGACTGGGCTGAAACTTCAGACAACCTTCCATCAGCATGGGGGTGAGGAGATAATGACTGAATTTACAGTTTTAGGTGAACTGTTCCTTTAAGATCGAGCTGCAAAACAATCTGTACTTCTGCAAAGAAATTAAACCACATGTTTGACCACTGAGACTCAAAGCTGTGATGTAAAGCTGAGTGTGAGCGCTGAGACGAAAACATAAAGAATCAAATCAAAAATCAAAAAGGCTCAATGTTAAATAAACCTCCGCACCGTGCTGCTGACTCTTCTTTAACACTGAATATTAAGACTTTATCATCGTTACAATAAACAGCATCATGTAAACTGACACACTGCATGACTTCAGACCAGAACACACACAAAGAACACACACACACACACACACACACACACACACACACACACACACACACACACACAGGTCTTACTTGAACTTTGCAAGAGTGCAAAACTGACTGTAGGTCTTGAGGGAACAGGAAACGACTTCCCTCCTCCCCCTTCAATTCTGCCCCCCTCCTCCTCCTCCCCTGTTCCTCCCCCTCCTCCTCCCTCCTCCTCCTCCTCCCTCCTTCTCCTCCCTCCTCCAGCTCCACGCTATAGCAGCGAACTAGGCAGGCCAACTTGCAGAGTGCAGCTCAGCCTCGACAGCGGCTGCTTCCCACTGGGGGTCTTCGGAGAGCATCGCACTCCCATGTGCGCTGCTGTGCCCGTTGGATGTTGAAATCGCGCCGTGCGCCTCGCCAGGAGCCACCATGTCCAACCCAGCCCACGACCCGTTCTACTCGTCTCCGTTCGGACCCTTCTACAGGAGACACTCGCCCTACATGGTCCAGCCCGAGTATCGGATCTACGAGATGAACAAGCGGCTGCAGGCGCGCACAGAGGTGAGCCGACCGGAGAGAACCGCGTCCCGTGTAGCTGCGGTACCGGCGGGAGGGTGGCGGGCTGTGGAGGGGAGGCAGAGCAGGCAGAGAGGCAGAGACAGGAAGGTCTGTCAGTCAGGAGAGAAGGATGTGATGCCAAAGTGCCAAACATTCCTGAGGTGGAAGTAAACAGGCTCCGCTGCAAGAAATATCTCAAGTGTTAAATGAGACACGGAGCGGTGCGTGGAGGAGACGCGTTCACGTGGCCAATTAGCTCGTTTTAAATCCATGATGAGAGTGTCACCTGGTCCGGTTTGAGTTGAGTGGTCCACCTGAAGGTTCGTGGTAAAGAAAAGAATAGAGAAGCAGGTGAAGCTGCGCTGCAGACGATCAGTTTTCAGGTCTACAACTTCACACGCGTTTTATTTTCCTGTTGTTCATTAAAACAGAAAGTTGAGCGCAGACAGAACAGAGGGGATACAGCGGGTCCAGCCAGGCTGCACACTGAGGCAAACGAGCCTTTTCACATGCATTTAGCTCATTTGCATGTATTTACATATCGCCTGCTTTTTGACAGATTTGCATACTGTGTGCAAAACTGCGACAGCTCGAGTCAAACGAGCCCGACGAGGCTGCGGAGGCTGAGGAGGCTGAGGACAGGTCAGCTGCTGGAGTCTCCTCAGTGAGGCTGACCCCTGATCGCAGCAGAGATCATCTCAGTCTAATTTGCTGGAGGCTTGAATTAGTTTCACGTCACTTTTCCGGATGCTTGGAGTAGTTGTGCGCTCAGTTAGTGCTGCGTTCAGTGTCATCCAGACTAAACCTTTGCTGATCCCGCTGTGAACTGCGTCTGCAGCGAGCATCTGTCTCCAGCATCTGTTCTGTGAGCGCAAATGTGTAAATCTGCAGATAAAAAAAGTTCATGTCTGTCAGGTTCTCCTCGCAAGGCTTCTTTAGGCAGCAGACATGTTTAACCATTAATATAAGAGCTGATTTTATCATTTACACTTGATTCACACCGGAAGAAATGCCACCGCTGAAATCAGTGAATAAAACAATGATTACAGGTGTTTCTTCTTGTTTTTAGTACAAAACCTGCCAGTGGAGCAGGTGCAGATGTCTGTCGTGTCCCTACATGTCACTGAAGTGTTGCTTTCTAGATGAATGTGTCATTTTGTAATTTAAAATGGTAAAATTCACCAGTTCAGCTTCTCAATTGTTCATATTTCCTGGTTTTCTCGTTCTCCTGTGATGGTAAAGTGAATATTTCTGGTTTTGGGCTGCAGGTCAGACAAAGACGGACAGTTTTAGAGGTCACATGGACTCTGGGAACTTGTGATGTTAATTCTTTTGCTATTAGATGATATTTTATAGACTAAATGATGAATTAATTCATTGAGAAACGGTTTAAACTCTGCAAAACCTCAGAATCTTTATCTAAAAGTATAATTGTCTATTTCCTGTCAAAATATCTCCTTTCTCTTCCTGGAGAAAGAAGCTTGATTGTTGAGGCTCATTCGCAGGTCGGACGCCGACCCAAAGCGTCATTATGTGACGACCTGGCGATGAGACTCTAGGAGACCCTAACCCAGATGTCTTTCTCCAGGAAGTGAAATTTTGTTGCTTTGTTTAAAGTAAAAATAGTAAATTCACTTGTTCCAGCTTCTCAGTTGTTCATGTTTCCTGGTTTTCTCGTTCTGCTGTGATCGTGAAGTGAATATCTTTAGGTTTTGGGCTGCAGGTCAGACAAAGACGGACAGTTTTTAGAGGTCACATGGACTCTGGGAACTTATGTGCATTTTCTGCTACGTGCTGACCTTCTATAGACTAAATGATCAATTAATAATCGAGAAACGAGCGATACACTGAAAAAACTCAAAATCGTTCCTGTCAACATATCTCATCACACGTAAAGCAACAAAGTGTAACTTCCTGGAGAAAGAAGGTCGATGGTCGAGGCTCATTCGCAGGTCGGACCACGACCCAAACCTGGTGATGAGACTCAACGATCAGCTGTCTTTCTTCAGGAAGTTACATTTTGTTGCTTCAGCTGAAAACATGGAACGAGTTCCCGTCTCACTCTGTGATTGTGTCTTATGTTAAGTGGAATAAAGAAACAGACGAACTCTGCAGTGTGTCAATTGTTTATCCGTTGGTTAATTCATCATTTAGTTTATAATAAGACAACCAGAAAATATTGACGATTGAGAAACTAGAACTGGTGAATTTTACATTTTCTACTTAAAAACACGTTAAAACAAGATGTTTCTCAAAGTAGATGCAGATTAATTCTCGACTAATTAGTTAATCAGCTGAGTGTTCCAGCTTTGATTATTTCATTATTTTCAATAATGACACTTCTGGTCGCTGTTGGAGGCTTTAAAGATATAATGTGTCAGTATTCTGTATTAAAATGTCAGAAAACGACGAGGTTCTTCAAACTCGGAGAAGTCCACAAGTTTACTCAAAGTGACGTGTCATGAGGTACCTCATTTGAAAAAAACAGAAAAATATTTAGAATTGAGAAGCTGGAACAGTGAATTTTAACATTTTTACTTGAAAAACTGTTAGAAAAATTATTAGTTTTTCAAAATATGTGCTGATTAATTCTTTATAATCGACTAATCGGATTGTTTCAGCTCTAAATATCACATCTGTAACAACAATGAGACTTCTGGTTGCTGTCTGAGGCTTCATGGGATGCGTTTCCCACCGAGACATTAAAAACTGAGGTATTTTGGATAAATACGTCTTTACTGTAAATTACTGTAAATGCTGTGATGTGATTTTTTTTGCAGTCATTTTGGTCGTCTTGTTTTAAAGCCAGATTCAGCTGCGTTACTGCAGCAGCAGCAGCAGCAGCAGCAGCAGCAGCAGCAGAATGACGCCGACTTTCCTAAAGAGGAACTTGCAACTTTAAGCAGACCAAGGCAATGTTGCTGAGATGCAACGGCCCGGTCTGATGCATTATTCATACGGAGTGGTCCAAGCCCCAGTGGACCTCAACTCCCTGTACCACACATACCCAGACACCAAGTGCAATCACAATGCACACACACACACACACACACACACACACACACACACACACACACATGCACACACGCAGACATAACAGTTAACGTACCACCAGACGTGTGCACACGCGACTGATAACGTCCGTGGATGAGTTTCATGACAAACACATCATTTCAAACCTTCATCTCCTCAAACTAAATTATATAATTGGATAATAATATAATGAGGTTTTTGTTGGAGCGTCTTCATCCTCCTCCTGCTCGTCTCTCCTCTTCCCTCAGCAGCGGGAGTGTACATCATGTCTTCTTCTTCTTTAGCGATGTGTTATTGTTTGATTTAAAATGCAGGTGGTGACTGTAATGAGGAAGAAGTTGTGTCTTATAGTGGGTAATAAATGCCTCGAGTTCGTCTGTATCCAGATGTACCATACAGCTCAGTTCAAGCTTTTAACAAAATTATATAGCAATTATCCTCCTGAATGCAAAAGTGTGGCCATCAATTTACACAAACCCCTCGAATGTGAAAAATATTTGAGGCAGAGAGAAAAGATTGTAATAGAAATCTCAGTTTGCAGCGTCGTATATAATGACTAACTGTCTCATGTGCGGAAATAATGTATATGCTTCATGACACAGACTCTCTGAAGCTGTTTACTTCCTGGAAAGTGAGGTTAGCAGCCGGTCCCGTAATGATGATGCGTAGCTGAAGGGTTTCTGCTGCTTCCCCTCTCAGTCCATCTCCTTCAGTCCAAGATGACTTTAAACGTCAGCGCATATTCAGAAAACGAGGCCGTGTCAGTAACAGCGCCGGGTCAGGATGATGTTGTTACAAAAAACAGGAAGTTTGGGACGTGTCTCGCACACACGCACACGCACGCACGCACGCACGCATGCACATGCACACACACATGCACGCACACACACATACATGCACACACACATGCACACACACACACACATGCACACACACACACACACACACACACACACACACACACACACACACACACACACACACACACACAAATCTGGATTCCATTAGAAGAAAATAGCTGAATTGTCCTGCTGGATAGTTTCTTGAATATTTCATCAAGGTTTTGCTGCTAGCAGCTGTTGCAGATCCATATCCTTCTGTGTTTGATGGAAACTGCTGGCAGTGACCTGATGCTTCAAGTATCAGTTGTTTTTTTCTTTTTAAAAAAAAAAAATATTACAATGTTAACCCTTGTGATTTGTTGACTTTGGCTTGACTTCTTCATTGTTTGGGATCTCTGCTGCATGTCTGGGTTTGTACATTTGATGAAGGAAACAAATACAGAAATGGCTACAAAGCGTTGTTATTACTGAAAGTGGTATTAGTTATTTGTGCTGCGTGCAGACAAATATATTACTATTTTGTTTGCCTAAAAGCCAGTCACACAACAGAAGTACAGTATGTTATTATTCAAAGAAGCATAACTTGCATTTTTGGTTAATTAAACTCCCTGTTAGAACAAACAGTTATAAAACTCTAGTAACAAAAGTACCACTAGACTTATTAGGAACATGTGAGGACAGTGCTGCATATAAACCTTTGAAACCTGTGTTTAATTATGTTTTACAACTGACGCAGTAATTATTTTGTATAGAGCTTAGCAATATATTGATAAAATATATTAAGACTATTGGTATTTTTCCACTGGCACTTTTCTGCCCAGTGTCGAACCATGCCACACCGACATGCTTTTCCATGACCAGGCGTTGAGTTGAGCCCAGCCACGCCCCGGTTTGGACGGTCTCCCTACTGAGGCCAAAGCGTGCTCACCCCGCCTTCAAGTGGGCTGCGGTCGTCTCGCGACCACAGCCAATCCGTGACGACGCCTTTCTCCCCCTTGAACAAGCGCGGGCTGCGATGCTTAACTCATGTCTGTGCTGGAAACCTGAGCGAAAGACGCTTTTAAAGTGGCTGTGTAGAAATGTAAAAATGTGAAAAATATTGCAGTGTTTTTTAAGGCCACATCGCCGAGCTGAAACATGCTTCTTATTAAATGAGGAAAAGTCCTAAAGTATCAAGGTGATACGATAATGTAATGTGTGTTTTAAAGCTGTTAGAGGGCAAAACTAGGATCAGAAATCCTGTTAGACTCTATATGAGACTCTGAACAGAGGCTTTTATTGTTCTTAGAAGACAAACAGTAAATCAAACTGATCCAAAGAACATAATAAACACATACACACACATAATAAAGACTTCTTCTGTTGGATTTCAGTGTGAAGAGACATATTAGAGCCATTCTTTGACTGGATTTGATGCTATATTTTGTTGATCCAGTCAAAATGATTTCAAGCTCACAAATAGCAGTCCTGTCAGAACTATCACCCGAGTAAAGACGCTTAATATCGTGAAAGGACAGCCATTGTTAAGGGTAAGAATAGCTCCGAGCGTACTTAACATCGTGCTCGCTGGCAGGCCGTCATTGCAAAATGACTCACTGTAGTTTGCATTCCTGTCGGTCTGAGGACTTTCTCAACAGAGGGAAACTGACTAAGCCTCAGTATGACACCACCTTTTAGGAAAAAAGTGTTGAGGGAGCCGACTGAAGTCACTCCTCTGTTAGAAAGTCTTCCATTTGTCTTATTCATGAGTGTGCTTTTGAATTTGCTTGGCTGGTGGTGCAACTGCCGCTCACACTGGCAGGCGCAGGACTCAAGGACCTGACACTTGCAGGAGACTTACCCCCCGAGGAAGTTATATAGTCTGAGCGAGTGTAAGTGACATCTATAGCAAAAGCTTTATGCCGCTAATCCTCCGGGAGTGAAGTAACACGTTGTTGGAATTAGACAGAGACATGTTATCCTTCTGATTTCCTGCATCTGGTTTTGTTGCCTGGACGGGAACTTTTAGTGGACAGTGTTTGCAGCATCTCATGAATCATTTTAAAAGCCAGAGAGATACATTTTACAGCCCTCATGTGCTCTCGTGCCGTTACGGACGGATAAGAGTCACTTTTGGTGACGTTCAGTGCATTTAGAGAGATTGTTTTATTCTGTTTTGTAGTTTTACTTTTGGGTTTAAACATTATCTGTTTTTTTCCTACAAACCCCAGAAAGAAAAAAAAAGTCAAGTGTTCACTTTGAGTTATGAGGCGCACATGTAGGTGGAGAGAGTTAAGGCGTCAACCTGCAACTAATGATACATTTCTCTGTAAATCCAGTGACTTTCTCAATTAATTAATTAATCAGTTGGATACTAACAGCTCAGAAAACAGTGACAAAGGAGATGTTTGGTTTTGTCCGACCAACAGTCCAAACCAAAGATATTCAGATTACCACCACAAACAGAGAAGAGCTGTAACACCGGGGTGAAGCTGCCAGGACGGGATGATGTTGAGTCTTTGCTTTAAAAAATGACCAGTATGATTAATTGATTATCAAAGTAGTTGCTGATTAATTTTCTGAAGATTGACTCATCTTTTAATCAACTAATCCTTTCATCTTTACTGTAATGATGATGATCAGGGATGAGACAATATTAGATTGTATCACAAATTGCAATAAAAGCACTTTGAATTTGGGGGAAAACACAAATCCAGATAACTGAATGTTCTCACACCAGTGATTTGAAAGTCCTGAGAATTAAAGTAAAAATATTAAAGATATTTGTTTCTTAACATAATGTAAGTTATTATTATCGTGACATGAAATGTTCATATTGTCCCATAATCATAATATTAAGGCTGCAACTAATGATTATTTTCATAAACAAGTCATCTTCATTCATTATTTTCTCCATGAAACATTTTATGGTGAAACACAATTTCATTTTGACTAGGTGACATCTTTAAAGCTATAGTACGTAACATTTCTGCATTAAAAAGCCTTCGTTATATATTTTGTTGAGTTGTGTACGAATGTTTCCGAACCGTCAGTTCTCACGTTAACGCTGCGTTTTGTTTAGTGCTCTGTCACTTTAACTTCAGAGAGTCAGAGGAAGGAAGTCAAGAACGTGAATGAAACTTAAAAACGTGACCTCGTCCGTGAACATGTCTGCCTGAGTCAGGACGGACAGATTTCCATCAGTAAAGGTGGTTGTTTAACAGTGAAGACAACAACTCCCATGATCCTCTGCTACTTGTGTCTTTTGTTTTGTTCTGATTGAGAAACATTGAGAAATTAAAAAAATTTATACAGTGCATTTAAATCAGCTGTTCTGTCACTCCAAAGACCCCTCAGAGGGGCTTCATGTGGGCAGTCTGCAGTGCAAAGACGACATTAGTCCATTAAAAAAAGGAAAAAGAGGAAAATAAGATGATTAAATTCAGTTCAGTGTCTGAAAAAGTGAAGAAAAGCAGCAAAGTCTTCTCAAGCAGGAAGCTGGAATTTGAGATTCTTTTATATTTTCACTCCAGTAATGATTTAAACCATTCATCATTTATTTAAACAGAATAGTTTTCTTCTAATCCGCTAATCAGTTAACCAACTTATTACTTCAGCTTCATCACAGTGATGATGATGATGATGATGATGTGGAACACTAATGACTTCTGTCGATTGAAAATATCAGTTATAATCTCATGTGGTCTCCTGCAGGCTCATTGATGAAGCACGTTATTTATAATATTTACATCATTTTATCCTTAAACCCTCAGTATATATTTTCTACCACTTCTCTTCTCTCAGTCAAAACAATGAAAACAAAAGACAGAGTTAATTGATTTTGTGAAGTTGCAAGGAATCATGGGAGTTGTTGTCTTCAATGTTAAACAGCCACAGTTGCCGATAAAAATCGATGTGACGTGACGAGGTAATAAACTAAAGTTACATTTTGTCACGTTCGACTTCCTTCCTCATTCTCTGACCTGTGATCTGATGTTTCCCCAGAAGTTATAACAACAGACGACCAAGTGAAACTCATCGTTACCGATCGATTTCTCCTGGTTTGAACAAAGTTGGAAACATTTGGGAACATACTGACTCAAACCGCTCACTTGCTCGGCAGCTTTGTCGTCTGCAGCCCCTCCACCATCCCCTCCGTCTCCAGACTGACAGTCAGGTCATGAACATGTAACATGAACGTGATACGATGCGTTCTGTAGAAATGTCAATATTCATATGTAGCCTCTGACATGAACAAATCTGAATGTGTCAGAGGTTTGCAGAAACATTAACCGCCAGCATTTTATCCTGGAGACTGGACATTAAAATGCAGAAATGTTGCATGTTGTATCTTTAAAGCCCACTGAAGGACTGTTTCCTGCTCCTTCTCAGTAACCTTTTCACCTGCCACGCACCTAGAAGCAAACATGGAAACGGGTCAGATTCAAACCTAACGACACAATAAGTCGTGTGTTTATCTGGGATCAGCTCTCACCTTTGAACTGATAACTGTGCTGCAGCTTTAAACAGCCCCGCTCCTGTGATGATGACACGGGGTCTGTTTCTATCCCAACCTTATTACCTGCTCCATTCATACTTATTACCTGCCCGGCTGTATTTCTGCACCAGGCTGACTGCTATCCCATTACCTTCATTTTACACAACGTGAACCCGCTGTGACCTGGCAATCTAAACAGGCTTTGATGTGGATTTGATGCTATGCATACGGTGTGACCACATTGTTTCTGTGCTGTCGCTCGGGGGGCACTGGCCTCGCCGTACGGAGGCAGCTGCGATGATTTGTGGGGGAATTTGACACTTAAGCGTATGCAAATGAGGCAGCGGATTAACATTCAGAGGAGGAGCTTGGTCGACCTCAGCCGGTGTAAGGCCATTAGCATAGAAGACATTAATATTCAGCAGAAGAGAGCGGGGACAGAGAATAACACTGTAAGTAAAACTACAACACAGAGGCTGAAACAGAAGGAAAACAAAAGCATTTTAATGGAGGCACCGTAATAATACCCGCAGGGCTGCGTTCACAAACCCCTCTGCTGCTGCTGCTGCTGCTGCTGCTGCTGCTGACGGTGGGTCTAATGGTCACACTCTTCCTCAGTGGATAGACATGCAATCAGTAACATTGATTGGCAGGCCATTCATTGGATTCTTGTGTCTATTGCACATAGTTAGTCTCATTCTCATTATTCAAATGGGCCCACAGACCTGACTCATTGGCTCGACCGTGGAACTGGAAGAACTGGAGTGTTCATTAAGGCAAAATCCCTTGTTCCTGTCAGGGGCAAAGTGGATCTGTTCCCATCAGCACGACGTGTCAGATTGACATGAATAGGCTTATGATGTGGAGGTCAAGTTGGCAGTGAGCTGTGAGGTTCACAGAGAGGGATTAAAGACACCCAGAACACAGCAGGAGATCTCTTTTACTGATAATCTGCATTCAAAAGAAGTTTTTACTTCTCCACATGTTTGAACTTCAGATAATCATTCTAATTATTGATCAGTCTGAAGATTATTTTCTCCCTTAACGTTTGGTTTTCAAACTGTCAGAAAATCGTGAAAAATCAGTTTCTCAGAGGCCAAGCTGATGTGTGACATCATCATGATGTGTGTTTCGTGTGACAACAGTCTTCATCAACAGTTCTTCTTCTTCTTCTTCTTCTTCTTCTTCTTCTTCTTCTTCTGTTTGTTATCATACGAGACAAAGAAAAGCAGCAGTTTTTACATTTGAAGGCTGGAACGAGCACATTTTGCCTTAAGAGTAATTTAAACAATAGATTATAAAAATCGTTGGTAATTAATAGATAATTGACAAATCCATTAAAGGTCCAGGACCAACTGAACACCCCTCGCCTCACCCAGACCTACAGTGGCCGATTAAAACACAAAGCATAAAAAGCCCTCTGTAGGGTCAGTGTTTGATTTGTCCCCTCTGGGCTACTGTAGAAACATGGCGGTGCAACATGATGGATATAAAAGACTCATTCTGAGGAAAACACAACGATTCTTAGTGTCATGTGATTATTCACTAATGAAAACATCATTATGAATATTATATTCCATTTCTGCCAACAGAGCCCTGAATCCTACACACTGCACCTTTCAATCAATAATCGTAGCTTAACAAGAAATCTATCTTAGGAAGTATTTCTGCGTCATATTCAATGTGGAAAACAAAAACCCAAAGATTTCATGTTAACATGGATCACGTGATCGTCTCGGATCCCAGACGGAGGAAGACACGAGCGTGTTTCATCTTCCTGGAGTCAAAACATTAACGCATGTCCAACATACAAAATAAACATTGAATTAAAATAAAATAAAGAACTAATAACAACACATAACTATCAAAATATCAATAAATTATTCAAAATATACCACATAATATACAAACAAATACACATTTATTAAAGGAAACAACCATCCATCAACTGTATGAAAACTGAGATGTTGCTGTTGTAGTTTTTCTTTAGGTTAATACCAAAACTACAGTTGAATTGATCAGTCGATTGATAAAAAATAATCTCTATTAATAAAGTATGTTAATAATCCATTCATTATTGTTATCATTATATTAATACATATATTTATTTGGCATGTTTCAGCTTGTTCCAGCTTCTCATTTGAGTTGCTGATGTGACGGTAAAGTGAAGAGTTCATCCATGAAGTTACAATGTTGAGATTTCCCTTTGAATTTTGCACATCCTTGCAATTTTGTCTAGAAACTGCATCAGTTTGATGATTGTTCAGATTTGCAGAAATGTTGCGGTGATTGGACAAAAAAAATAAAATTCGTACAGAATTCACTGATCAGCGATCGCACCATTGCAACTCATCTTGGACTTTCACTGACATCTTACAGACCATGTGAAGAATCAATTTAGAGAAAGTCAGTAAAGGTGCAGATATTTTGCATTTTAAAGCAAAGTAAAGCTAAAGTCCAGCTGGGTTAGAAAATGTGACTGTGCCGTTCATTATCTCATGACAGCATTGTTGGATTTGAGCCAAACTTAACGTCATTTATTTCATGAAATGCACAAAAGAAAACTTTCACCGAGAAACATCCAACTATAGGGCTTCCTAAGATTTTATAAATTGTTAACACAGACATTTTTTGCAGTGTACGTGTGTGAAACTGGCTGAGAGTAATTACCAGAAAGGTGTTGAACATCACGGTGCCCTTATCTGAACCTCACCGTACTGTTGGATTTATCTACCATCAGGGAAAACAAGCCACTGCAGGTATCACCGCAGAGGCTTCACGTGTCACGGCTGAGTTTTCATCTGTTTTTTTAATGATGTGTAAAACAACTTTAAAATCATTTATTATTAAAAAGAAATGTAAAGTATATTGTCAAAGTACATCATTTCTTCCTGTGTTGTGGATGTTCAGATGTTTTCATCCTCAGTGATGCAGAAAATCTTTACAGCAAATTTATAGTGAACAAGATACGTATTGATTGGACAGTGCTGATTATAGCAGAGTCAAGTACATTTAAATTAAAGGTCATTATTTATGCTCCCTCTCACTCTGCAAACAAGAAACAAACAAAACAGGGAAGAATACGTCCTGAAAAAGTCCATATATTTGTTATTTACTCGTCCAGGACTCAACACACAGCATTATTATTTATTTCTCTATCAAAGTCTCGATTTGTGTTGTTATTATGATTCACAGAGTTATTAACAAAGAACAGAAATCTGCTTTTGTGGAGCCAGAAAATGTTGCTCAGAGCTCTTACATTAAAAACAAAAACATTTTATATTTACATAAAGCAGCCAGTCACTGAAAGGACTGAATCACATTAGCTTCTGCCTGCGTCGCCAAATGAAAGAATAATGCTGCTCAGAAGG
The DNA here is from genome assembly GCF_040436345.1 of Pagrus major. Lineage (NCBI taxonomy): Eukaryota > Metazoa > Chordata > Actinopteri > Spariformes > Sparidae > Pagrus > Pagrus major. The sequence goes on from NC_133232.1 coordinate 36,869,439, forward strand.
TGAGCGGACAGCCTGACGGTTTACCTTATCCTTAAAAACCTGGTTGCTTCTGTTAACGTAGCTGAAAACCTTTCTGCCTGTTTATCACTGCATTCGTTTCAAAGCTGCTGTTTGATGTAAAATTAATCAATAGAGACAGAAAAGAGAGAATTAAACATTAAATGCAGTTTTGTTGGTTTGAGGTAAATTCAGTCCAGGAGTACTGTCTCTTCTGTGCAGACTAACACACAGCTGTGCAGTTCTGCTCCAGTTTAATAAGCAATGGGTGACAATAATTAAAGGAACATTTCACACAAAAATTAAAAGTCGGGTGAAGTTTTGTAGTCCACAAAATATATCTGGAGCTTCACAGCAAAACAGATCTACAGCATTCTCCTGAAGAACTGAAGTAGATTTACATTTAGGACATTTAGCAGACGTGGACTGGAAAAAAAAAAGGATGGCTCCATACAACTCGCTCGCTGTCATCCAAGTCCCTGGAAGTCCCGAGATCCTAAACTGATTTTAAAGGACGTTATTAAAATGACTACGAGGAACTTTTAAGTGTCTATGACCATCAGTGAAAATACTGCTGTTTTTATATAGTTAGTATTAATGCCTGTGCTCGGGTCCGATCGCATATATATAAAATCACATAAATACATTACCTCATCGCGATCCATCCTGCGTCTCTCTGTCACTCGCTACCAAAGCAAATGCACCGCCGCCGGCATTAGCTAGCAAAGATCTTTACAACAGCAGGCGCTGCTGTTGCACCGCTTCTGTCAAAAGGGGGCGCTAGAATCAACAAAAACTGAAAGTTCCTCATAGTCGCTTTAACACCCTTGATGCAGAGCTCAGCTCGTGCTCAGACTTTTAGCTTCACTGCTCCAGTGAAGATTTTGGCTTTGAAAAAGTTCAAGGTGAAACATGAAGACACGAGATGACGTTTCTCTTCTTGTCTTGTTTGAGCCACAACACAAAGATATCCAGTTAAATGTCACAGAGAGTAAAACAAACAGAAAATCTTCATTTAAGAAGCTGGAATCACATAACTTTTTTTTTTGTACATTTTTCTTTCAAAATTATTCAAATTAATTGATTCTCTAAATAGTTTGCAATTAATTAAGTAGTTGAGAACTAATCAATTAATCATTGCCGCTCTAATTACACATTTATCAGGTGGCCAGAAAAACAACTTCAAATGTTAATGTTGCTCGTTACTGCAGGATGTGTGAATACTGTGAGCAACTGTTTGCTACCGAGTCACGACTTAAAAGTCGTTATGTCAGTGTTGTGTTCGTAGCTTGTTTCCACTGCCCCCGAGTGGCCAAAAAAGAAACAACAGTTATTGCAGGCTTATTATTATCGATCCAATAATGAATAAAAAGGCTGACCATTAGTGATGCACCTCAAAACAGCCCTGATAAAACAGGCAGTAAATATGTTGTTTCTCACGAATCAAGCAACTATCATGTCATCCAGACGTTTCACAGCTGTCGGCACAAGAGACAGAAAATAAAAAGCTTTTCCAGTGAATCACGAGTCAAATCTATTGTCAAAGTGACCATAAACTTTATTAATACTTAATATATAATACTATATAATACTTAAATCAAATCTGACATTAATCTGTATTTGTGGTTAATCAGTTCAGAGTTGGTAAAGTACAGCTTTGAGATCCGTCTATTTTATGAGGTTTCATTCATTAAAATCTAAATTATTTTGGGGTTAATTATATTAATTATTATTATTAATAATTATAGCATGTTAAAAGCTTCTTGTCTCTGTTTTCTAATTTAGAAATTCATGACGTAATCACACTTTAATTCTTAAAGTAAGATTCATAATTCCTTCATTACCTCTTAATATAACTGAAGGGATGCAGAATAAACACATCTGCTGGATGCATTAAAAAGACACGTAAACATGTTTGGATATGATCTCCAGTGTGTATATTTACTGACACATATTCACACAATAGTCTCATTTCACTATGTTGCTCCAGTAATGTCACACTGTACGTGGGATGCTCTGAGAGGATGTTCCCAGAAAATCCTATGAAGAAAAAAAAACAAGGCCAAACAATGAGCGTCAGTCACATCCAGCAGGATGCTCGGACAATAGACCCACCTTTTTCCTGGCCCTTTCCCTCGGTTCCTTCCAGGCTGCACTGTCGCTCAGATAACAGAGGAGACAGACGGGCCTGTAGTTCGTCTATGTCCTGTTGTTCTCTCTCCTCGATGTGGTCAGATAGTCCGTCCTGAAGCGAAGAGGTCACAGGTTGGATCCTTGCCTACGGCCGGTGTATTGAAGGGCGCCTGAGTGAGAGACGCTGAAACCTGCCTCCAGGATTGTTTTCAGAACCGTTCATGTATCCTCAGATATGATACACAATACATGAAACAGCAGTTTAAAACAGTAAATGGACTCTTACATTTCACTGCATCTCGCTGTAGAACAACACAAATAAGCATTTTTATATCGATCAGTCAGCTTGTCAGTGCCCTCTGCAAAGTACTGTTGGAACGAAAACATATGTTTTATGATCTGACAAAGCTAAGGTTAGGTTTGGTTAGGTTGAGGCAAAAAAAGGTTTGGGACGAGATTTTTGATGAAAACGTTTAAACTAAACTAAAATTATCAACAGAAATTGCAATTTTGACGTCATGACCTCTGTGTCCTGTGTTGCAGAGATATCTGCTGAAGTTAGAATGCTAACCAGCTAGCCCCAGGCTGTCCTGTCACCTAATATCACTTTGTCTGGTTGGTCCAGAGCTCCTGTGCTCACAGTGTGAACACCAGCACTCCCCCAGTGCTCAGAGCTCCCAGTCTGTACCGCTAGATGCATGGCTAACCGAGCTCACTAGCTTACAGCAGCTACAGTTAGCAGCAGTTAGCGGTTGCTCTGGTAAAATCCGTCCCCCTCTTTATTTGGAATATGAATTAGATAGTTGGCTAAATCTTACATATTGCACCTTTCAACTTTCTAATACTAATTTTAGAGATTTGATGAAGCGACTTAACGCCTCGTTTTTCTTTCATTTCTAAGGATTGTTTGTTGTCTGTTTCAGCCGTTCTCTGGTTTTGTTGGGATGTTTCTTCTTCATATCCTGCAGTGGTTGTTTCTAAGTGAAGTGGTGACAAACTACTCACACACAGGAACATTTTTGTAAACAATATTATACATTTTAATTTTAATTCCACCTGTTTCATGACCTTCAATCTGTCAGTATTGTCTATCATACTTTAGTTTCCTGTCCCCTCTTGTGGGTGGAACCAAACATTTCCTTACAGACACACAATGAGCTCGTCGAAGGAGATTTACTTAAGTCTTTAAAATGGAATGGCTTTGATGGCACATAGCTTGTAGAGAGCAGTGTAACTTGTGCTGTGTACCTAAATTCAGGCTCAGAATATTTCATCACTGAGCTGAAAAAAAGTGCAGCAGGGATACAGTGAACACGGGGGAGACGCGCTGTACTGTAGATTAGTTACACCAGGAGCCAGCCTCCGCTCTGCGCTGGTTTCTGGCTGTTTCGTCATTTTGCTGATCAGCTGTTTGAATACTTGATCGCCGTTTTTTCCTGAGAGGATGGACTTAACTTTTCTGAATAAGTGATGAATGGACTACAGAATGTTACTGGTCTTGACTGTTTTTGTATATTTGGTCAGAAAACACTTGCTGAGCGTGCACGCTCTCCTTCAGCATCAGTCAGTCACAAACTCTTTGCCAAAAAACCTGCATGTAGCCAAGTTTCGGCTCGACTGAAGTGTCATTAAGCAAGGCACTGAATGCCGAACACCTCCGGGAGCTTCACACTGTAGCTGACCTCTGGTCTAATATCAAGACATTCATCACTGTCATTCTTGTTCTGGCACTCGAATAATGTTGGTTTGTGATGATAATTACAGATTACAGAACATCAGCGGCTTCACATTCACTCTCACTCTTGTTTGATATATGACATGAACTGTTGTTAGTTGGCAGATGCATGTTGGATGCTTTGCAAAGCCCAGACTTTAACATGATAAACAGAAGCTGCTATAATATGTAACATTGCCAAATTCAAATTTATATTTTGTTTCATTGTGTTCTTACATTTTCCTAAATGTTTCCACCAATGTTCAAATCCAGAGAGATGTTACTCAAGGTAACGACGTGTTTCATTTGATCGTCTGTCGAGAGAGAGTCACAGAATGAGAAAGGAAACGGTGAATGCAGCAAATAAGAAACATCAAAATTAAATATTTTTTGTGGAGTTAAAAATCAACACACCTATTATAATTATAATTCTGATAATTAAAGATAATGTGACCTGTCAAAAAGACTGTAGATGAGTCAGAACTTTGTGATATTTTACTGTATTCATGTTTAACTTTCTGGTTTGAATAAAAATTGAATTTAAAAAGTATTATTTTCTAAATTAAGTTGTAATATTCATCAAAACAATTACATTTATGAATATTATGAATCATTTTGAAAGTGGTTGATCAGATTAATGAGCAACAGGTCAGGATGTGTCTTGACACCAGAGCTCATTCACCTAAACTGAGCTGAATCTCTGAGCATGTGATGAAATCCAGTATTGATCGAGTGTCTTGTCACACGCTGGTAGAAGTGTGTTGATTGTTATTGCTCTAATTAGCTCGGCAGCGGAGAATCCAGGCCGGACGGGCAGAATAATGTGAGTGTGTCCGAGTCAGAACATGAATCCTCACCTTCCTTCTGGTTTGAATTTCTCATGGGGGCGGTGAATAATTTCACGTCCGTGCTTCGTCATTAATGCTTTTTGTTTTAAACGTATCGCTGTGGCCCTCACTGAACGTGATCACGCGTCTCTGCTGCGGCTGTTGACTTATTTTTGTTTGTCTTCGTTGCTCAGGTGCTTATTGAACTTTTATTTTGCATATGTAGAGCTGGAATTAATGATTTTATTTTTTTATCTTGTAGTTTTAACGATTATTCAAATTAAACAATCTAAAAAGGGGGACAAACAATTTTTGTGTGTGACATCGCATGAGCGTGACATCACATGAGCGTGACATCGCATGAGCGTGACATCACATGAGCGTGACATCACGAGTGTGACATCACATGAGCGTGACATCACATGAGCGTGACATCACATGAGCGTGACATCACATGAGTGTGACATCACATGAGCGTGACATCACATGAGCGTGACATCACATGAGGGTGACATCACATGAGCGTGACATCACATGAGCGTGACATCACATGAGTGTGACATCACATGAGCGTGACATCACATGAGTGTGACATCACATGAGGGATTTTCAAATGAATTTTCAAAATTCAAGATACTTTGAATTATCATCATACAAACAGGATTGCACAACAAAATAAGAGTTGTAGTCACTTTATGCTACTTATTAAAGCTAAATTATATAAATGGATGATTAAATAAAATATTAATAAATAAAAAAATATCTTCACATGTTTCGGACTCTGACTGGTTCTGGTGACTTCTGACACACAGAGGGAGAGGGAGAGTGAGAGAGAGAGAGAGAGAGAGAGAGAGAGAGAATGGGAGCGATGCGAGGTAAATTGGCAGACCTGCAATTAAAGGTGTGAACTTCTCCACCGACTTCATTTAAAGAGGGAAGTTGATCCTGAACGTGCAGCGGCTGTTCAGCGATGACGCTTCATTCATCTGCTCCTGATCTGCTGAAGCTCGTCTGGTGGCCGAAGGCAGCAACACGTTAACTTTTCATCACACAACAACTCTTAAAGCCCCGGACCCTTTAATAGAATCAGTACACATGTGGTTCAGTTTTGTACCAGTGACCAACATGTCAGGAGGGTTATTCTGCACAGAACCAGACTGCAGTGATGAGAAAACGATGAAGAGCGTTGTTGCTGTTGTTTTAGTGACTTCTGTTAGCGCTCCCTCCCTCCTCTCCTCGTCACCACACTTCCACGACTCCTTTCTTTTTTTCGAGGCAGCTCTCTTTGCTTCTTTCTTTCCTTCAAGTGTTTTTCATCGCTCGACCTGTTTGGTAGTTTAAGCCGTCATTGAGAGCGCTGGAATCAGTAGCTTTCCTTGTTTTCCGACATCCCGGTGTAGGTAACAGAACCGCAGGATCCTGCTCTCTGCGTGTTCACGAGCAGACGGGACCGCCTCCTTGTGTAGATCCCTGTCCTGATTGGATGAAATGGGCAGGGGTCGAAAATTTGTTCGCTCTTTTACTGCATGAACGGCGGGAGGAGACGTGTTCCTGACCAAACACTCCATAACAGAGATTACTGTCGCTGGATCGAACATCTAACTCCTGTTTAGTAAGTGACTGTTTATTTGTTCTGATCTCTTCAAAAGAATGAATAAAAAACCCTCAGGAACAGATCCGTGCAATGTGGTTTAAAAGTCATAGTTTGAGTCACAATTTTCATTAAAGAAACTATTAAAATCTCAATGACGTGCAAACAAACATCTGGAGACAAACACTTGTACGCCAGCTCGACCCTGCAGCACTTCTTCATTCTGTATTCTTATTCGTGTTTAACTCTTAAGGCCTAACCAGGGACAGGGGTTGCAAATTAGTCTTGACTAGAAACCTGTATGCATGGCATCCATTTTATATTTTATATGAAACAATGTACAATGTATTTGTCCCTGCTCAATAAACTTCTAAAATAAAAAAAATAAATAAATAAAAATTATACAGTAAAGCTGTATTGTGATTGTGCAGCTGACTCATAAAGTCCAAAAGGCCAAAAAAATTAAATTTGCAATGATGTAAAATTGCCGCAAAAGTAGAAAATTTTAACTTTATTAAAACCTTTAACTTAGTTAAATTTAGTTTTGCAACCAGTTTCGTACAAAGACAAATAAATTAACCTTGTAACCACTTTTGAAAAGATGAATAGAGCAAAACATATTTTTCTTGTGAAATAACTTTCTGAGTTCACCTTTCAGTTGTTGTTTGATTCATTGTCAGTGGGTTGAATTGCTTCAGCTACTGAATTAGACTGCAAATGTTTTTAATAAACTTTAATTTCTATAAAAATTTGAGTTAGCCGTGCAGGTTTACTTTATATGTGAATATCTGAACCGTAGATATTTCAGACATTAACGAGCTGCTGCAGAAGAGTGTCTGCTTCAAAAATCAGGATAATCACGATCGTGCACAGGAAGCGTCACTGTCTCCAGATAAAAAATACATTTTTATTAAACATCTATTTGAAATGTCAATGGCCAACTACACACAATCAAACAAAGGCTACCTCACTAAAGATCCTTTCATAAACATCCAGACACTCTTTGGTTCTGTTAAGCTGTTCTGCTCCCCAATAACCTGAGGCTGTTTGAATCTCTGACAAACACTGAAACTTCCTCAGCTGGGCTACATGCTATTCAGGAGCTGAATGGGGTTTCAGACATTGGTAATTCTCCAAGGTCAGGCCCCAGACACGCCCACACTCTTGGAGGCTTTTCTGCTACAAGAGGCTGGAAGCAAAAATACAGACTGACAAAAGCATGCTGGGAAAATGGTTCATGTTTAACATAGAGACATTAGTGGTTTATGGACTGTTAGAAAGATCGAGTGAGGGAAGAAAAGTGTGATCTTTGGTTATGTGGCTGCATGAATGCACACAATATCTGTGCAGTAAATAAAGATGTATGTACTCTGCACACAGCATGAGTATGTATGCGTATCTTTGTGTATAGATGCATGTATGCAGGGCCGGGAGATGAAATATCACAATATTTTTGACCAAATTACTCAATATGGATCCATGAAGTGCTGCAGGATTAGTCAATTAATCGAAACGTCGATTGAAAAAAGGTTGGCTGCCAACTATTTTGGTATTAAATTTAATCGTTTTGGTCATTTTTAAGCAAAAATCTAAAATATTTCCATGTTTCAGCTTCTGAAAGAACAATTTCGCCTGAAAATGAAAATGAAATACTCAGCCCAGCTGGGAGGATTTCTGTAGTCCACAAAACATTTCTGGAGCATCGTCCTGAACAACTGAAGTAGATAGGGACTTGTTTTAAAACGTTAAAAAACAACCCAAAAAAAACAACAACATAAAATTGCTGCATACAGTTAATTCAATGTCTCTAGAAACCCTGAGATCCCAACTCGTGCGGTCGAGCTTGTGCACGCACATCAGTGAACAATGAATGATTTTTCGTGTTTGGGTGCATTTTTCCTTTAAATATATGGATGTGGTGCTTTACTTTGTCATCTGTGATGCTAAATGGAGTTTTGTGGACTTTGTTAGACAAATTATGATTTAAATTGTTCACAATTTTTGTCATATGACAAAATCAAAATATAAGATGGTCTCATATCATGATATGGCACTAATATACAGTACAAAGGGTTGTTTTATGCACAGTAGAGCTCCTCTTTGTGTTTTCTTTCGCCTCATTGTGTCATCTGCCTATCCATCCCGTATGGACGTCTCTATATGCGTGGACTTAACCCTCAGCTCTGTTGCTATTTACTGTGGATCCTCCCCATGCTGTCCCTCCAATCCTCTGGATTTCCTGTAAATCCCTGGGGCCTGGCCGGCGCTGGTGATTTGTGGTTGGCTAGTGGGCAATTGACACATTGATAAATCCCCTCCAGATGAGGTGCGATCCGTTTGAATCAATAGAGCCTTATCGGCTGACGGCCGTCACGGTTGCGACCATGTCGGTTCACCTCGGGTCCCTTGGAGTCGGCCTGATTTGTAGCATTTGACAACAAACATTGTCACGCCACGTGGTTCGTCAGAGAGTCCGTGGGCGTAAATGAAGGCAGGACGTTGTCTGTCAGCGAGCAGCTGCAGAGGGGACGTGAGACAGACAGAGACAGAGAGGGAGCTGATGTAAAGAGAGACATGCACATATTAAACAAAAAGAAAAGGCTGATGGGATATTGGAGGACACAGCAGTGAAGGCTTCTTTTTCAAATATGTGTCATCTACAAGTTTACAACCTGCCACCGCGGACAGAGTAAAAGAAAGCTCCTAACATTTCCTGCAGTAGTGGAGGGATTGAAATTGAAGACAGCATCCACAGCACCGGGAGCTGCAGCCAGAGGATTCATATGGCTTGTGTCCACCGGCGAGGCTTTAGCTATTCTCCGGCCTGTCTGGCTCAGATCCAGCTTCTCCTCTGTCTTTAGATCCGGGCCAAACCTGGCCGGTCCACAGCTCAGCCAGCCACGTTTTACAACTTGGCGAGATGCTGGCCAAAAGCTGCCCAAAAGCTCCAGTTTGGAGGATTAATGGTCACTGATTCTAAATAGACTGTTCCCACATATAATGGAAAGCTAAATGTTTAGAGAAACATTTAGCTTTATTAGCTAGCGCTACTAAATGCATATTTAATTTACAAAATAGGTGATTTGGCGAAGAGCAATGAAACTGCCAAGTGCCATTTATTTTATTTTGTGAATGCTGAGAATGAATGTTGTTCATGTGGCATGAAATGTGCTTGTTATTTTCAGATTTCTCTGTTGTCTGGGTGGTCGGCTTTTCAACAGAGACACAAACTAAACCATATCATCTATGGTTGGACCCTGCTGACACCGCTGTCAACTCTGCTCTTTGTGAAATACATGCTCTTTTTGGGTGGTTGTAGGCCCGAGCCAAATATCACTAGACTGCCAAAATGAACTCCATTGAGTTAGAACAGAAAATATTATGTTTTGTTTTCGGGAAATACATGAAACAGGAGAGCACAGAGGGAGAAAAATGGAAAATGACAGTAAAAGTGAGTCTTATCAAGACCCCACATCGCACAGCAGTGGTCACTGTGAGTGAAACAGTTTAAATCAGAACGAGGGGGAGGTTAACTAACCCTCTTCTGTTAAACTGAAGAGGGATTTGAAGGAAGACAGTACTCTGTAAAACACAGAAGTGGGAGCTTAAGTAAAACGCTTTTCATTAAAACAGTAAGAGGAGGCTTAATGAATACCAGAGTCTATAAAACAGAGAGATGGGAGCCCTCAGGATGACAGCACTCCAGAAATTTATCTCCGACACTAAATCCAGGCAGTTTATGTCAAAATGGGGATCACACGTTTTCATGAAATCCTCTAACCTGTTTTAGTAGCAGGAGAAGTTACACAGAGTCGATCAGGTGGAGCTCTGTTGGAAACAGAAAAGAAATGTGAATGATGGACTTCAAGGATGAAACTTGTAATATTCTGTACTTTTCTTATCGTCAGCTGCTGTTATCAAGCTGCTGGAATTTTCTAACTTTGATACAAAACCTAAAAATATTGATATTTGAAACCATTTTTGATACCACAGGGACAAACTGACACAACAATAAGGGAATACATTTTTTAGATTTTTATTGAAGGAGAAAAGAAGAAGGCTCGAGGTTGAACTTTTCTTTGGCTTGTAGCTGAAAGGAGCAGAATGAATGTAGTAAACATTGAATATCACACTTTTTTAAAAGAGAAGGTGCTTAAAAATACGGAGGGAAGAGAGAGTGAGAAAGCAGAGCCGGTACCTGAACTGATACTGCAGACAAATGAGAACTGAAACAGTTTCAAATATTTAGAATCGATATGTTAAAAAAAATGTGATATTTTTAATGACACTCTTCGTAACAAATCCCATGAAATCCGAAAAAAACAATAAATGTATCCTTTTATTGTATTAATAGATATATTTTATTATCTTGTGCTTTAGATAGTGGGGGAGGATGTACCAACTACCTCACTATAAAAACACGAGCAGAAGAAGAAGTCCTGCATTAAAAAAAAAGAGCAACAAAATACACTTCAAGCATTAAAGTGAAGTACTTTAATCTCTAACAACATATTTTAGAATTTGCTTTGTGTGTAAAATCTGAATCTGCAAATTCACACAATGTCTCATCCAAAACAATATCTGATGGGTAGACAACACAATCAATCGCTTATCAACACTTAAAAATATGAATCTGCAAAGTAGCTATTAACTAAATGTATCAGATGTTTTGGAGTGAACATATAAAGTAGCAGCAAGTGGAAATACTCCATTAAAGTACCTCAGAACTGTACTGAAGAACAGGACTTGAGGAAATTACACTTAATATTGATTTTCAGTCTCTTTAATTTCGATTTAATTGATCGACCCCTGAAACAAACCTTCTTCATGATAAGTACTTTTACTTCTGGTACTTTAAATGTGTAATGATGCCAGTACTTTTGTACTTTTGTACTTCTGTACTTTTTTTAATAACTTTAGTGAAAGTAGTTTGAATGCTGGACTGCTATTTTACTTAAGTAAATACTCTGAATGCCTCGTCCACCACTGACGGAGCGACAGAACCAGAACAGCAGCGGTGGTCGATCATCATTAACCAGGGATGCTGTAGCATAAATCAGCCACACTCGTGCACTGGGTGACGTCGCTTCATTATGATGAACATGGCCACTGTAGGTTATTATGAGTCAATCACATTCACCGTCCTGCTGCTGTAACTGTAACCACCCCAAATATATATTAATCCATAGTTAAATGATTTAAAGAGTTTTTCTGTAGATTTAAAGATGAACGTCTTCAGTTGGAACAAACAGACTCAGAGGGATTGTTTGTTTTGGCCTCCTGATAGGATTTGTTGATAATCTGAAAAATATAGGACATTTCCGGCCTTATCCTTTAATGCTGAATACAGATGCTATTTGTCACAGGAGTGATTTTGATCTCTGTGTTACGTTCCTCTTATTTTGTGTCATTAAAACTGGTTCAAGGAGCAGAGTATTAACGGCACAGAGCAGGATCATCCCGAGGTGCACAGTGAGACCACAGAGCTGCTGTGTGTGTGTGTGTGTGTGTGTGTGTGTGTGTGTGTGTGTGTGTGTCATGTTCATCCTTCACTTGACTGTCAATCCCAGGAGCTCCCGCCCCCTCATGGTGCTGGATTATGGGTTGAACTCAATCTGAATGCAGAGTAGCAGCAGTCTGTCTCTGCGTGTCTGTCTGTTTGTCCTGGTGTCACTCTTCTCTGTCCATCTATCTGAAATAGATGCACATGAAACAGACACCACACACATGCTGTCTGTCCCCACCTGCTGATTCTCACAGTATGACACAGTCAGTCAAACACACACTCAGACAGACACACACAGACACACACGACAGCTCATGCAGTTGGTTCCCAGTGGACAGCTGGTCAGTGGTACAGGCGCACACACAGAGAATACCTCGGCATCCATCCACACATCCATTTGTTTCCAGTGAGGGTGGGTGGTGATGTGTTTTTTATGTTTTCTGTCATTTAAGCAGAAACACTGAATGAACCATCGTCTCTGGTTTTCATGCCACACACTTATACTCAGTAACATGATGCTGAAATAACTAGTCGCTGTAATCTTGTTGAAGGGTAAAGGATGGTCAAATGTGTCAAACATTAAAAGGCTGTAACTGCTGAACCACTGCGGTAGATTTAACAAAACTTAAATTGTTTCTGTTTTATTTAATCAATCATTATTAAATCTGAAAGGCCAAAAATCTGCTGCCTCCAGCTGCTAACATGTGACGACTGGCTGCTTCTCTCAGCTTCACATCAGTGTAAATGCACAGTAACACAGGAAACAAGCAGTTTGTTGAGATTTGATAGACCAAATGATTCAACATTTAATCAAACAGACAGAATAATCGATTATGAAAATTATCATCAGTGAAAGCCTGTCTTAGATCAGCAGGGCTCAAAAATATAAATTGCCTGAAGTTTTGGGGCACGTGGGATGCCATGTTGTTGTGCCCAGTGGTGCAAGTTTTAAAACTGAATTAAACGTGTTGTTTTTTCTCGAGCTGATGATGGAAGGAGCCGGCACACTTCCCTCTCTGTTGACAGCTGCACATGTGCAGTACGGACTCAGCACTTGAAATAGAGACATTTATGAGCTGAAGCACAAGTGAACATTTATTTAAATTAAGATTAAACATGACAATTAATTTGAGTCTTTGTTGATAATCAATAACTGCTAATAAATAAAAACAAATTAATAGGGGGCGAGTAGAAATTGCCCTCGGCCAAGTAGATATGTGGGAATGTATCTTATTCCAGTTTCCAGTTGGGCTTCAGCTAATGATAATTTCATCATCAATTAATCTGACAATTATTTTCACAATTAATTAATTAATTAATTAATTGGCCTTTAAAATGTAAAAAAAACAAATGTGATAAATGCTCATCACACTTTCCCAGAGCCCAAAGTGACGTCTTCCAAGTGTCTTTTTATTCCAACCAGCAGTGTAAAAACCCAAAGACTCTTCATTTCTGCTGATAAATGACAATTTTTGGATCAACTAATCGATTAACCAACTAATTAGTGCAGCTCTAGTTTTCAGTGTCATCTTTGAGGGATGATGCTTATTTGAGTTAAATGCATTTGTTTCAGCTACAGTTTGTATTCTGGAGCATAACATCTGATTCTTCTTGGTAGAAGTTTGGAATAAAAGTATTCGATTTACGATGAAAGTTGAAACATCTATTTGAAACGTGTTATAAACAATTAACCTGCAGCTGATCTCTTTTTCACGATGGATGAATCTTTGTCTTCATAATTGTTAGAAGTCCACTGTTGTCAGTCCTGGTTCAGTCTGTAGTCCACAGTTCAGCTGATTGGTCTGCCTCTGACTCATGATCACCTATTGATCGACCAGCTGGATGAGGGTCCAGGTTCAGGTCTCCTCAACACGTCCTTTCCTCTTCAAATCCGACTCGTGGTGTTTGAGACTCGTTGACCTGCGGGGCACTCCGGTCGCTGCTTATCGGGCTTGACACTGCTCGATGGTGACAACGCTAATTGTCAACATCTGGGAAGAGCTAGTCATCGCTCAGCCCTGCACCGAATGAAACGTAGTGATCTGTCATAACGTGTCAGAGGACATTAGCATCAGTCAAACATCAGTGGGTGGAGGGGGGGCTGTTAGAGGAGTAATTTCAGGGCAAATAGATTAACATGAATGTGTTTTCTCTCAGTCGACGTCCCTGCTGTGAGAAGACGACTGCAGCTTCTGTGTCTTATTACCAGAGCTAACACTCTACAACTAGTTCACTGTCATTAACATTTCTACTTTAATAGTTAATCCAACAACTAGTATTACTACGGTTACTTACTGTAGCTGCTACTAAAACTGTTAGTAACTTACAGCTAATACTGATGTATAATTACTTTACTATTACTGTTTGTTGGCACCACAGCTTCTACTTCTAGACTTTTACCTCTACATTAACTACAACTAGTATCACTAGTGTTAATGTTAGTACTTTGACTGTAGCTGCTACTAAACTATTAGTAGCCTACTGCTAGTGTTGCAGCTATTAGTGCTACAGCCACTGCTGCTGCTATAACTATAAAGCTATTATCTCTTCTACTATAGCTGCTACTAGTAGCCACTGCTAATATTACAAATCCTACAACGTCTACGGTTACTAGAACCACATGTACACATGATTATACTAAAGCTACAGCCACCACTAATAATGCTGTTACTTATACTGCAACTAGTACAACTGTTGGTATCACCGGTACACTATAACTGCTACTAAAACTACTATTTCTGTTATTAACTATTATAACTGCTTCTACTGATGATACTGTTACTAATAGGCAACTACGACTGTTGCACTTGTTTATTAATACATGAAAGAAAATCACTATAAAATCCACCATCACGACTGCTGCTACTCCAGATAATTATAATAATTTTAATGATACAAGGTACAAGCTAAAGTTCTCCAAAAAGTAGAAGAAGCAGTGAATTATAAAGCTGGTGGAGCTCAGATTGTAATTCAGTCTAGTTATCCTCAGGCGGGGCTCTCCCAGAGTCCAGGCTTAAGAAAAGTAAAGTGTGTTTCCAGGCTCTGGTCCTACATCGACCTGCACAGAGAGGCTTATCTCAGCAGCAACATCAACTTTAAGATCACTATTTTAAACTTATGTTAAAGACTCATTTAATATGCTTTCTTTGTCTTTATCTAACAATTAGCATTTTGTTCTTTTCCTCCCATTATGCGATCTCTTTTCATAAAAAGACATCACATAATGTCATAATTTGTTTCACACATAAAAATGTGTTTTGCTGTTCAGACTTGATCGTTGAAGCCTTTTTATAAATTCAAATGTAAAAACAGTGATTTAAATACAGCTCATAAAATTCACTTTAATGAAAAGGAACAACAACAAGCCAATCTACAATAAAGGGAATACTTGCCCTGCACTGCTGACTTCATATATATATATAAAAACGGTTCTTTTGTATCTTGTCTCATAGAAAAGCCTGCATGACCACAATATCTTTGTCTTATCAGAATGAATCAATATTGCATTTATGTAAAAAAGAAAATGCAATAGCACAAGAGCAGCCAGGATAAAGGAAATTCACTGGGATATTAAATAATAGAAGAAAATGAAGAGTTTCATACTCATAAAACCACGGTTGTTTGAGAGGGGTACCTGAAGCGATGTGCTTTTACACACTGTAGACTGCATACTACAGGTAATTCTCAAGATAAACATGGGATCCAGGTTCGTCTAAGTATTGTCTTCTTTTTGTCTTTTTACAGGAAAGTGACAGTTTGTGGTGGGACGCCTTCGCTACAGAGTTTTTTGAGGAGGACGCCACTCTCACGCTCTCCTTCTGCCTCGAAGATGGACCAAAGAGATACAGTAAGTCCTGTTATATTAAGAAAAGAGACCAATAATGCAATAAGCTGCTGTTTTAATTGTAAATAATTTAATTGTTTTTAAAGAAAACTCCCGTAGTTCTGTTCAGTTATTCTTTCAGGTGAGTTTCAATAAGATGCATCAGTAGAATATCTTTTCTGTTGTAGTTTTATGTAAAAGTGAGGCTCTTCCACAAACCTCTCATACAGTCTGGAGTGCAGAGCCTCTTTATGTCTCCACACTGACAGCAGCCCGGCCGGCGGTCGGGTTGTCCACACGTTCAGAGATCACAGATTTCTAATAAGATAAATTGATGAAGTTTTGACATTTTATATCCAAAAGGTCAAAGGTCAAGCTCATTGTGACCTCATAAAGTTCTGCAAAAAATGTTCTTGCCATTTTTCAACGCCGTCGCTCTGGAACAGGAACTTGACCGATGTGCGGAGGCATACAAATAATTCTAGTTCTGTTGTATATTGTGTTATGTGGTAAAGTTTTTATAACTTCTGGCGTCCAATTTTCCAAAGTGTTTAACCCCCAACCTGCAGGTGACATATCCATTACAGTCAGTACCGTGCTGCTGGTGTCCCAACTACTGTAATGTTACAGTGGTGAGAGATTCTGGATGTTCAGAAACCTCAATCTGTTTCATTCGATCCATTTAGACTGACTTCATGATGAAATGTTGTATCTCCACTTTGCTTCGACGTGCTTTGTCTGCTTCCAGTTAAGTTATTGCTTTCCTACATTTCCCAAAATGCATTTTAACACCTCAAAGAAAAAATGTGTTAACCTGAAAAGAAAAAAGAAGATTTGTCCCACTGAGTCAAACAGTTCTTCATTGTACTCGACTGAATCTCTGTCAGTAAGAAAATTGTTATCTCACCATCTCCTTCAACAATAGTTTTCTCTCTGCATGTGATTGCTGAACATTGGTGCACCACGGCATGTAACTACTGGTAACCTCTCTCTGAAAATTTCATCACAGGCCTCTTTTGTGGCCTCTGCTTTTTAAATAAAAATTTAAATGTAAACCACAGTCTTGAAAATAGGCAAATTATTGGGTCGAGACACTTCTCAAAACATCAGCTTTTGTACGAGATCAGAATGGCGGTGCTTTTGTGCTGCTATCGTGGCACTTCTTACCAAGAAGACCGCAGAACCAACTGATACCAAATCTGTATCGTAAATATTTTATCTCCAATAGAGTTGAGAAGTTGAAGGAGTCATGTGAGGCTTCCAGGACTCTAAATATAAAAGTTCTTTGTATTTTCTGCATAGGTACTGTGAGGTGACGGGCAGTGGGAACAATTCAAGGCTTGGATGGACTTGAATTTTAGAAAAATCTGAAAAACACATGCGTTGGTGTGGTGTGTAAATATATATATATATATGTATAGCGAGCGTGCGCTACAGATCTCATTTCATATAAACATAATAAAACATTAACAGTTTACATCAGTTCACTTTTGAATTCTGGGTCATTTCGGATGATTTGTGTCAAAAAGGGTGTTTTCTTCTCCACTGCAACAGCGAAGGATTTGCTGTAGCTCCAGCGTGGCTCTCCTCTCCATAGCATCAGTGACTGAGGCTCATTGATACTGTAGCATTTAGAGCGAGTACCACTCAAAGAATAAAACATGATTTCTTTGAAACAGCATTTAATAATTGAAACTGAAGACCATACCACAAACCTATGGTATCCTTAGATTATCCAGGACACTTCCTTGTTTCTTGAAGAACATTGAGAGTATCGTTAAAAGAAAACGTTCAAATGGGAATTAACAGTAGGGGGGCGGGACCAGTCGCAACTGTAAACTGTGAGAGATGTTGGGTGCAGTCGGCTATTCACTGACTTGATATAACACAGCTTTAAAATAATAGTTCAGAATTTGGGGACAAACACTCTTTTGCTCAGAGTTGGATGAGAAGATAAATACCACTCTCATGTTTGTGAGTTATGTATAAAGCCAGAGACAGGAGGCAATTAGTGGAGCGTAGACTGAAAGCAAGGGTGGACAGCTAGCCTGGCTTAGTACACACTTCAAAAATCCCCCTTTGAATATCAGTTAAGCGCACTAATTAACACTGTACCTTGTTTGTGTGATCGAAAAAAACAAAACAAACAGAAATGTAAAAAAACCCTCAACATTACAACTTATGAACCAGTGGTGACAATGCACAGAAGTAATGGGCAGTTAATATTGGAAACCACGTAACTCCAGATGAACACAAAATGGTTAATGGCTTAGTTTCAGAGGTGTTGGTAGGAATAAGACCTGCTGTGATAGTCGATGTTACGGGTGCTACCACCTGCCTTCACCGTTGTTTTGCTTTTTTTTGGTTTTTATAGTAATAAAACCCATTTAGTTTATTTTTGCACATCAGTTCATCAAATTAAAACAACTGAATGTAAAAATATGAAGTGTATCTGGATGCAACACGTCTAAGGAACTCAAAGTCAGTGCTTGACAGATATTGAACGTCATCGATGAATATCTTTTCTTGTCAAATGTCCAGAGCAGCATAAACGTTAAAACCAGAGCTGTGACAGGTTTATTAACGGGAGTATTTTCTAGCTGTAGAGAGACTCAAGCAGCTGTTTCACCGTTCTCCAACTTTTTCTCATTTTTTCAGTCAGTGTTTACTGTCAACAACATCTGTGCAAAGTCTCCACTGACTGCCTGGCAACCTCGCTGCGACGCCAAGATTCAATGAAGTAACTGTTAAAAAGTTACAGCAAGTAACTAAGCTAACTGACTCCTGGCTCTGCTCCAAACTCCACGCATAGACGTGAGCGGTATCGTTCATTTACTCTAAATCTTGGAAATAAACGTTTTTAACAAAATGTTAAACTATTGCATTAAGTTAAAAAGGAAAAAAGGATGCAAAGGATGTGTTGATGAAGGTTCTCAGTCATCATATCGTAGGCGACTGAAAGACGTCCAGTTCCTCTTAGGATGCAAGGGATTCATCTGAGGAAATGTTGTCCACACTTGATTCTGTGTACTAAGAAGTGAAGTTAGAGAGACAAAGACTGCAGCTACAGTTTGTGGTGTTCAGCAGCAAATGACAGAGCAGAGAGGCTGTTATTGAGTTTGTGAAAATGTCCCCTTCATCTCATCTGCATAGGTTCATGTTTTGATATCTGAAACATATTGAATATCACACAGACATAGATAAGGATGGGTGCTCTGAAATGAGCAGATGCGTGTAGCGTCTGCTGTGTTTGTGTGTGTGTGTGTGTGTGTGTGTGTGTGTGTGTGTGTGTGTGTGTGTGTGTGTGTGTGATTCAGCTCAGTCATGGAGGAGGAGAGAGAGAGAGAGAGAGAGAGAGAGAGAGAGAGAGAGAGAGAGAGAAGAGAGAGGGAGTGGAGGATTGTTGTGAGCCTGGTCCTGGTTTGCTTTTCAAATGTAAAAATAAAAATCCCCAGCGGTGAAGAGACGGTAACCCTGTTCCCTCGGGAACGGGAGGCTTAACACCATGGTGATGATGACTCACCGTCAGTCGCAAGCGTTCCTCGATTCACATTCAGGTGCGCTAAGTTACACACATGCAGAAACAAACACACACACATCATCCAGCAAAAATCCAGCACCCTCATGTACGCAGCTATAGATTTGACTCAGAAGAGAAACTACGAATGACACCTCCTGAAAGTGCTGATGCGTCTCCAGGCTTCACATTGGCAGCATTATATATAGAGAACAACAGCACAGTGTGTCTAACAGCAAGTTATTGTCACACATGTTCCAGGTCGCTGTCTTGTCCAGAGCTCAGTGTTGTTGTTAATTTTAGCTGCAGCTCCTGAGCAACGTATAATGATTCAGCAGGTAGGAGGACGTCAGTGTCTTGCTCAAGGTTATGTAAATGTATTTTGGGGAGAATAACGTATTGTTAACTTTCAGTGAATGATGAGAACATAGACACAAAATCCTCCAGAGTCCACTTTAGATTTCAGGCTCTTGTGTTGGAAGCTTTGAAGCCGACCATCTGGCTTCATTTCAAAAGTGAGAAAACGAGGAAAAGTACTCCAAACTGTTTTTATTACACATGTGCATGACTTTATTTTTGTTTTTTGATATATACTGTATTTTAAGTTATGTCGACACACTATGCTATTTCTGTTGGAGCTATCGCCGCTCTTATCCAAAAGAAAATGTATAAAAACAACTATCAGTGAGTATTTTTAGTATTCAGCTGTCCCAGAGTCCTCGCCGAGGTCTTCATATTGTTTTACTTGTTGTTGTTGTTTGCTGAGTCTAAAACCCAAAGAAGAAAATGAGTTTACTCTCATACAAGATGAGCAAAACCAGCAAATATTCACAAAGCAGAAAGTGAATCTAGTGAATATTTTGCATTTTTGCTCCAAATAATTACTGAAATTATTCATTAATTATCACTTCCATTTTATTTTGGGGTGATTTTGGTGGATCTGCTAATTGTTTCAGTTAATTAATATTACAAACTGAAGATTTGTGAATGAAATCCTTAATTTTGAAAACTGCATATCAGCAAAACTATTTAACCTTATTTATCTTGTAATTCTAAGTGCTTCTTTCAGTGTTTGGTTTTGTTTTTTATGATATTTTTATTTAGATATTTGTTGCTGTTGTATAACTCCATACAGCATGACCAGATGTTTATTTCACTGTCTACTCATATCTAAAGTAAAGTACCACAACATAGAAAACTGGAACTTGTAAGTACATGTTAATGTAATTCAATGCAGCAAAGTCTAATGTGCACTAAATGTGATTTAAAATTATGCATAATAAGCAACAAGGTTTTTTTTGTACTTTGGCAATATAGAGAATAATGTATGTAAATGTAAATACTAATTTGTGGCTCAGCGTGTATCATAGAGTGTTGGACACGTGCAGTATTTTAATAAAAGTGACTATGTTGATTTTAACAACTTTATCTACCTTTTCTCCTCTAAGCGCTCTTCTTTACCTTTTCTCTCACACAGAATCGTTCTGGTGGCACTGGAGCTTCTGTCCTGTCTGTTATCAGGCGGCTTTGGACTCCTGCCTTCTTTGTCTTTTTGATATTACTGTTGGCAGTCTAGAAATTTAAGCTCACTCTGCAGTTGCGCTCATTGTTAGTCACTCCGTACAAGAGCACCAGCTAACTGCCGAACATATAAAATGTAAATGTGACCGCCAGTGGCCTTACTCTGAAATAATCTTTGCTTGCAGCCTTGTGAAAAGCGCAGATATATGTAGTTAACGTCAGGCGGGTCAGAGCAGCACTGACCAGTGGAGATGTGAGGGTGTGGGAGGTGGAGAGTGGTTACCAGTGGTTAAAAGGGCCAGACGTACATGTTGGAAGAGTTGCAACAAAACAAAAGGTCGTAACATTTTTCAGTAAGTATTTTTAGACAGTTACACTAAGTAGGACTCGTGTTTTAGAAGAAGTTTTCAGTATGCAGCAGTATAGATTCTGGATTTGACTCCTGAGGCTAACGTGGTGCAGTGTGAAATGATTTGTGCTTATATATTGTAAATATATTTGCTCTATAGTATCACAGCATTTCTAAACTCAAAGAGAATATTTGTATATTTGCAGATCAAACATGCGAGGCACATTAAAAGGGCTCGTCGTTATATTTGAGCTAAAATGTGAATTAAATATTCCTTTTTAAACAATCACAATGTATTTATTATTCCACTGAGATTTTTTCTGCATAACATAAAGAGCTATAAGTGCGAGAACGCAGATCCTTGTTGGAATTGAATTATGTTTTTTGAGTCATGCAGTAGCTTATACGATAATTACAAGGAAACAATCATTTCACTCCAGTCTGAGGTGCTCTAATTTCATAACGTTCAGCAGAGGAAAAATTAGAAAAGCCAATTTACCTAATCTGTTTTTTTTTATTGCATGGACATGTGTTGAGATGTTTTGTAGCTCGTCTCCAGCTGGTGTTCATCGTGGCTTCTCAGAGAAAAACAGATCATATTGGAAACTCCTGTCTGTTAATTGTTGGAGGAGGAATACTGATGCACATGTTCCTCCATGAGCACTCTGTTTTTCTGTCGTCCAGCTCTTTTTTCTGAAATCAGTTCTGACAACCTAACCAGGACTGATTAATTAGTCGATAGACATAAAAATTAATTATCAACTTTGTCAATTTTCATACTCGATTAATCATTTAAGTCATTTATCAAGCAAAAACGCTGCTTCTTAAAATATAAGGACGTGCTGCTTTTCTGTATATACATTTCATTTTTGGGGTTTCGGTCTTCTTGCACGATAAAACAAGTTATTTTTAAGACACCACCTTAAGCTCAGGGGATAATAATAACACATTTTTTACTATTTCCTGACAGAACAACACAACCAAGCACAAAATAACATAACAATAGTTAGTTAAACAGATGTTTATTGAATGTGCCACTTCATATAATAATTAGAGATTCAGTAATGTGAGATTCAAACCAGCCTGTTTCTCCAACCCCGTCGTAAACAGTATAGTAAGAACTGGATGCAGCTACAGGTCGAGCCAGCTTACTTCTAGTTTAGCCTCCAGAAGATCAGTGAATGAACTGGGAACTTACGAATTGTTTAACTCAGTAATGTCAATCATGTACTGATCCCGCCTCCTCTGATAGGAGAATGTTGTTGCTTTTGTCTGGTTGAAAACATTGTAAACTTAAAATATTTGGATTTTGGATTGTTGGTTGGACAGAACAAGAATTTTGACGGCCATTTTTCAACAATTAATCATAAGACATATCGACAAACTAATCAATAATGACAGTAAGTGTTAGTTTCAGCCTCAGGCTAAAGCGGTAATAAAGGGAGAAAGTGCTCGGATATTTCAGGGCACTTAAATGATTTTGCCTGCTGCTATACATCAGACAGACGCCAGAACAATGCTTCCTTGTGACTCATTGATTGTGTTTTTCTCCGAAGGGTTAGTCGGCCCTTCTTTTCAAGTGTGAGGGTTTACTGTTTTTTAGTTTATTTCATTATGAACTCACTACTGTTGGTTTGAATAACATTTGAAACACATTTGAAGGAAACTGATTGGAGGTTTTCAGTGCTTTCTGACATTTTACTGAAAGTTTTCTCAATTAATCAGATTAACTGATGATCAAAATGATCATTAGTTGCTACCTTCATCTCAGAAGCAGAGTATTTCTCATTGGCTGCAGTGGTTAGCATAGTCCCAGATTCATGCAGTCATTCTTCTACCAGCCAGCTCGAGACTGAGATAGAAAACCTTCAGATGACAGAGGGCAGAGATTTGACAGTCTTAAGAGGCAGAGCATGTGGCTGCTGTCTGAATAATTTCCCACCCTGTGTCACTAATGAAAAGCAAACTTCGCCGGATCGTCTGTTGCGTCTAATTGTAATCTACATGTATCAGTAACAATAACCATGTCAGAAGACGACATAAGCAGCTTATCCAGACAGATTGCATTATTTCTTGCCTCGCCTTGTTCTTGTAAAGATCTGAAGAGCACTAAATGTGAGCAGCGAGAATTTGTCGTCTCCAATATGTCACAATACTTTATAGCGTCTTTGGAAATAAAACTTATTAAGGTCTTGTATTGCTATGACGGTATATTGCTTTGATAATGGTTAATATTTTTAATGTGTGCTTCATCGCATTTCATCTTCGGAGGGAGAGCGTTTGGTGCATATTTGTGTTCCCGTATGTGTGTGAAACAGTTCATCATGGGCGCAGGCCAATTATTGTTTTCTACACCAAATATTCAGGAACCCTGTCTAATTATACCCCCAATTGCCATGGCCTTAGAATTCGCCCCAGTACCTTGTCTGGCTCTGCAATCTTTGAGGCATCTGATGAAAGCTGCACTCCATGATGCAATCAAAGAGCAAGGCTCATTTTAGAAGTAGTTCAAACAAGAGAGGGAAAACTCTGCATGTTTAGTGGGCTGATTCAGGGCAAACTGCAAAAGTGATTCACAACACATTTACAATTCATGTAGTTATTCTTGCATTGCAGCACGCAATAATTGCAGCAATAAAATGACCACAGCTAATAATCTTTAAGCAAGCATGAGGACATAATGAGGAGGAAGAAAACACGAGGAAACAGCTTTAATACGAGTGAAGGGATGAAACAAACTGCCTCCGCCATGAAGTCAGCTTAACAAGGAGCTCAGTCGGTGCTATGAATTAAAACTGGGAAGTTTTTAATCGGTCAACACATTATGTTTATATCTTTTAGTTTTAGCAAGTCATAGTTTAGTCTGACTGCATCTAAAAATATCCTTCTCCTACATCAGAGAAAACATAACTTCTTTAGCAGATTTTTCACATATGACATTTTGAACCATCGGTTTATTTTATGCTTCAGTTTTGTGTTTAGCAAAAGATGTAATGTGCTGTTTGACATCAGGGTCCTACTCTGCAGTAATGACCAGCTCCCTGTACATAGTCCCATTTATTAAACTTCTAGTGTAAGGCATTAATCATTTTACACAGCATGTTGGTTTCAATGGTTTTATTCAAGACAAGGCGAACATAAGACTTGCCATATATTTGGTAGCATGAGCGAGTACACCATCCTCTGCATCTGTACCTGTTCAGCCAACTAAAATATCTGTACAGGTATCTGTACTCTGAAAGAGTCATACTGCTGACCAACCTGAATTTAGATCAGTTTAACCCTCCTGTTGTCTTCGGGTCAAAAATGACCCTAAACTGTGTTTAACAGCAGAGAAAACCTCTTTAATGTTGATTTTTCAACTTGAAATTTTATGACTTTTCCTAAAGTGACTCCAACATTAGAACAAAGGAAATATTGCCTTTATTCATATTTCCATGGAAGCTGTAAACCCGCTTGGGTACAAAGATTGTCTTTGGGTCATTTTTGACCCGGCAGTTAAAATCACAGTCACAGAGTCAGTAACAGACTACAACACACACACACACACACACACACACACACACACACACACACACACACACACACACACTCACACACACACACTCACACACACACACACACACAGCTGATTGATCTCAGACAGAAGGAAAGCGTTCTCGTGCAGGTGTGCCATCACCTTTCCACGACCCCGTACACAACCTTCAAAGATCAAAGTTCAAACAGTTTGAGACACAAACATCAAAGCATTGTTTACTAACACTTGTACACGTGCTGCAGATGACAGAGCCCTCAGTTCTCTGTGCTGAAGCCACGAGTGCACGTTTCACCGCTGAACAGGCCGCACAGCTGATTCTCTCACATCTCCAGCAAGGAGCAGCAGATTTGGAAGATGAGGAGGTATCTGAAGAAGAAGATGGGGAGGAATACAACCCAGAGCATGGTGCATCATCTTCAGATGAAGAAAGATAACATGGTCCTCATCACCATATGACAACCAGGGCAGGATGGCAGCACAACATGTCAAAGGTGACTCCAGGTCCCACAAGATATACTGTTGAGGACATCGCTTCAACATTTCACCTGTTCATCACACCAGCTATCGAAAAAATCATCCTGGAGATGACAAATTTGGAGGGCTTTAAAAAATATGGAGACAGCTGGAAAAGCATGGATGAGATAGACCTGCATGCCTGCAGAGGGTTGCTAATCTTAGCAGGAGTTTACAGGTCACGAGGTGAGGCCGCATCTAGTCTCTGGGATGCAGAGAGTGGAAGGGCAATTTTTCGTGGCACAATGCCGCTGAAAGTCTTTCACACTTGCTCAGGAATGATTCGGTTTGATAACCGTGAGTCAAGACCTGCAAGATGTGTGACAGACAAACTAGCTGCCATAAGATCGGTCTGGGACAAGTGGGTGAAGCGGCTGCTTGTCCTCCTGTAGTGGTCGTGGTTGCCCTCTCAGATTGCCTTGTTGGTTTATGTTGTTCACCTTTGACTATTATTGGAAGTGCCTTCAGTAAATTGCATTCAAAACTACTTTCTGCACATTTGTGATACTTTCTTGGGCTATACAAGTACAATCTCTTGATAAATAAATATTGTTTACCAGCTTTTCAGTACCTTAAAAATAATAATAATAATAAAAATCTACTTTAGTAAAGAAAACATATATGACACCTGTGTTGAAATAGAATAGAGTGGTGTCCACTGAATGAATGGAGTCTGTCTGCACTGTAAAAAGAGAAAACTCTGATATTTACACAGTTTCTGATGAATGACAGGTTGTTTCTTCATGCAAAATAGATTTGGCATTTAAAATGAAATCAAATTGCTTTATTTTAGATCTTTAGTGAGGGTGGGTCATTTTTGACCCGGAGGACAAGGAACATATACACAATGTGAAGAAAACCGAAGACTAAAATATTTAAGGAGTTGTTATATGTATTATTTATTTGAACACTATATACAGAAAAGTTTTTTATAAACAGTTTCCCAATGAGGATTTTTCTTCATCATGACCACAAGTATTGACACATTTTGCTTCGATCGCACTCATAAAAAGCACATTGTACTCTCAGCTGAGCACTCGCTCTACAGTGATATTTAGCATCCATCTATACTGAAGCAGACCTGGGAAAATCTAAACAAACCTGGTTGTAGTTTAGCCTCCAGTAGAAAATGTCATCTTCACCCTCAGTTAGCTGCGTGTTATAATATATAAGTCTCAAAGAGATGTTGAAGCTGCATTAATCGTTTTCTGGCTAACAAACGCTCTGTTTTCATGTCTTTGCCTTATATGGTTGTTTTGGCTCGTGTGACGTACACACCCAGAAGACAGAGAGCAACATTATCATAAGTCTGGAGCCATGTTTCTGGACACTTGAGGAATGTAAGGCTAATATTTTTAGCTCTGTTTTGGTCTCCTCCACCTTTAGCTGCTGAACGCTCTACTATGTTTACCAGCTAGATGCTAAATGTGTGTGTCAGCTGTTTGGTGCTGGACAGATCCAGTGCACTAAGTTTATCAGAGATAATAAGTAATGTCCAGTAATGTTTTGTCCACTGGCCACATGGCTAATGAATGTTGAAATGTGACAGGCTACTAAAGAGATTTAATTGTTTCTTACGGCTGGTGAGTGAAGTAGCTCTACGAGCCCTGCTCTGTGCCCTGGAAACAGTACTGACTGACACACAGTAAATGTGCTGTGAAATGAAAACAATGGTGCACAGAGTTGCATTAAAATTTGATTTGGTTTCATCAAAACAACCTTTTTCACATCACATGTGGTCGTTTGACTTCATATTATTTTGAAAAAAGAAATATGAATGCAGCTTTAATAAATTTGATGACAGTTGTCATATCAGAGCCCTCATTGACCTGAACATCATGAACGTGTCGTCAACACAGAAAATTCATGTGATGAAGTTTCCTTCCATCTGCAGCTCGTTCCTACAGGCATCATAATGTTATTAATATCCAGTGTATCGTTTTTATACGACTTCATAATGTTTTTCATAATGTCCAGTCTGAGTCGAGACCTTTACATCTCTGAATAATGTGACCAGCCCAGTGTTAAACATGTTATTCCTCGGCCTTACGCGTAATCTAAATGATGTTTACAGTCAGAGTTATACAGTATCTGTGTGAAAGGAGCTGAATGGAGGCTGAGATGGAAGGATAAGACTGGTGCTGTGATCTGACTCCTTTTCTGCTGAATAAAAGATTGAAAGCGGAGGGTTTGGGGATGGGCTTGTCGGAGGGGGGTTGTATTATTGAATTGGGTGGTGGAATGAAGAAAAGGAGAGGTGGAGTCCCAAATGAAGGTATGGGAGTGGTGCAGTCTGTTTGTGTGTGTCTAAGCCTCTGTATCTGTATCTTATTGTGAGTGTGTTTTGTGTGTTCGAGCGATGGCGAACGCTTGCGTGTGCATGAATGTGTGTTGGTTTGCGAGTTAAAGGGGGATCGCGGTGCTTCTGTGGAGGGGGTTGTTTTGAAAGGAGGAGGAGAGAGGGAGGAGGGGGGTGCGAAGCTGCTTTACAGAGAGATGGATAGGATGGATTGAAGGTGTAGAGCTGTGATTGGCAGGCGGGATGATGCGGCCCTGGCTCAGCTGCAGCGCTGAGATGTAGGCTGCTGCTGATTGACAGTCGAGCCGAGCCTGGGAACCACAGCGCTGGATCGGCCACAAAGAGAGACAGAGGGAGAGAGAGGAGCAAGAGAAATTATAGATTTAAACCAAAATATGTAGCCTGAACAATTTGCTGTGTGTTCTGTCCCTGGATAGTTCGATACTGCCATCTGTTGTAAACTAAGCTTGTGGTACTTTCATGATATGTCTGACGGCTGACAATGTGCTAATCAAGCTTCTACGTGTTGAACTGTGTTGGGCAAAGAGAGAAAAAATAGAATTGCAGAGAAAGAGGACTGAGTGACAGATAACTCTTCAGAGAAACAAACAGTGAGTCATAAGAAAAACAGTGCGAGGGAGTAGAAATCTATTTAATGTATATGATCAGGCAAAATAATGTAAATGTTCGTCAGTATCTGAGTCTAATACAGAGGAGGGCTGTTGTATCCTTCACAATACATTTAGCCTGAGACTGAAACTCTTTTCATTATTAATGAATTCATTTGAACTGGAAAAAACTGTGAAAAATGTCCATCACAGAGCAAAGGTGGCGACTTCAAACTGAGAAGATATTCAATTAACTGTACAAAGGTAATAAAGTGAGGATCTGCTGAATCCTCAGCGTCTGCAGCAGCTGGAAGCACTTTTACATTTACGTTGATGAACGATGTCTGAGATTAACCAATTTTCCAAATAGTTGTTAATTATTTTCTGTCGTTCAAAAAAATTCATCAGTCAACAAACTTCTACAGCACTAACCAGTACTTTCATTATCAATTAACCTGCCAATTATTTTTCATAGTTACTCGTTTACTCTATTAAATGTCAAATAAATTGTGTAAAGGCACGTCTCAATTAACCAACCAACCAGCTGATTCAGCAACAACACTTCAAAACCAAATACTCTTCATCTGCTATCGTTAGAGACAAAGAACAGCAGTAAATCCTTGTAGTTAAGAAGCTGTAGCCGGCCAATGTCCAACAGTTTAGCTTTAAAAAAAACAGAAACAAACTATTTATTGTCAAAATAGTTGCCAATTAATTTTCTTCCAAGCAACTCGACCATTAATCGACTTGTTGTTGCTCTACGCGATGTTCTTTGTTAGACTGATGTCATTTAATTCTCAACGTGTGAAGGAAAATATTGAACCTGTTTTTGAGGAGAAGTTCTTAAATGGGTGAAAGTGATAGA
This sequence comes from Pagrus major, assembly GCF_040436345.1. NCBI lineage: Eukaryota > Metazoa > Chordata > Actinopteri > Spariformes > Sparidae > Pagrus > Pagrus major. The sequence goes on from NC_133232.1 coordinate 36,898,240, forward strand.
AGTGTTATTAGATGAGGCCACGCGAGGTGTTTGACTTCATCCTGGTGTTTATGAATCTGCTTTTGAATCAGTGAATTACTTTTTCCTGGTGCTCGGTGATCTAACTTTTGTGGCTCTAACCCTGTGTTATGCAACTTTGTGCTCTGGCCTTGGATGCAGGCGGTTTCTGAATGAAAGTCGAGCTGTAAATACCAGCTTTGTGAAGCCCACAGCACACAGGTTTTGATGAGGCTGTGTGACGGTCTGAGATGTCTGTTTCATTCAGTGGTAGCACAAAAAAATCTTTGTCTGTCTCTATCAGTAAGTTTGGACCAGAGGTCTGCACAGTCCACGCAGTCTGACCATTACCGCCTGCTCCCGCAGATCCACCATCCCTCTTCTGTCTGAACACCCGCCTGCAACAATGCTTTCTTCTGAAATCCTGTCTGCCCTGCCTGCAGGGAAAATAAGACACTTGTAGCCCTTATAGATTTTTCTAAATCTAAAGAAATGTTATTGCAGTTACTCAGCTATTTAATCATTCAACTTTAGAAGATGTGAAGTGAGAATAAGCCTTAATAAATGCCAACAAAATCAGCTTCACTTTGAGACATTAAGAGACCAAAGTCATTTAAAAAATTTTTATGATAGTTTCTCATTGAAATCAATGCAGACAAGATGCTGGAAGATCTGATGTCATAGCAGGAACAGTGTTACTGTTATCATTTATAGATCTGATTCGAATTAGAGTTGACAAACGTATGTCATGGTTTTGATGTTTGAGATAATGTACAGGGTAACCAGGTAGAGATAAATCTGGAAAGAGAGGCGAACTAAACTGAAACTTAACTTTATTTCGTACTCTTACCCGAGGAACATCAGTAATGGTAAGTTTGATGATGACAGTGATGATGATGACTTTGTGTCATGCATACAGATATGCCTGGAACAAATCATACTGCAAAAAGTCAAAGAACATTAAGAATACTTACATAACTTTCAAAGTTCATAGTAGTCCAAAAAGCATACGTGTAACCAGGAAGAGAAATAAAATTAAAGTTGAATAAACTTGTCAATGTTGCATTTTTTCCAGGCTGTTGAGACAAAGTTAGCCAATTTAAAGATGTGAAAGCTAACTAGCCATTCTGACTTTGACTACATGCATATTTCAAACCAATCGCCTCTGTTGTTCTCCTGTTTACCTAAATGACTGAATAGGCTGGTTACCAGGCACTCCGACTAAACATACATCATCGTTCACCAAACAACATCAGAACGTACCAGCGACAGACGTACCAGAGCTGTGATGTACGCTCACAGTTTGGTTAAGTTTAGAAAACACTGGTTTGGGTCAAGATAACTACATTACTTATGTAACTTCAGTTACAGATGTACTAACGTGACGTGACGTAACTTAGCTTCGTTAGTAAGTAAAAGTAACTCACTGTTGACTTGGTTTTGTATTGGACATAAACAGCAGTCTCCTTGTCTCACAGACCACCTCCCTATTCTCATTTTCTCTTTTTACTTCTTCTACTTACGTCCTCCTTTGCTGCCTGAATAATTACTACGGCCACTAGAGGTCGCTGCCTGACAAGAAATGTAAATATGGGTCATAAGAAGCTGCTTTCACAGTTTTTCTGGTAAGGACGGGTTGGTATTCCTGTGTGCTCATTCTCTGATGCTGACCGCCTGCTCCACATGCATAATGGTAAAAATATCCTGCACCCACAGTGTTTGTGTTGAGTCCAGCCAGCCCCACTGCAGCTCAACTGTTCCACTTAACTAAGACAGTTTATGTCAGTTTGTTAGCTGTTCTTCAGACCTGTGACCTGCCAACATTTAGTGTTTTAAAACATTTATTAAGGGAGTCAAGTTCAAAATCTCTCTGCAGGTTGTGTTTTTGTTGTTTAGTACACGTTCCAACTGCATCTGCCTGATGTCAGTTAGGACACGGAGTTTGTCCAGTTTTAGTCGCTGCCAGAACAAAAACAGAGTGTTACTATTTTTCACCCAGGGATAAGCCTGTTATTGTTGTGTGTGTGTGTGTGTGTGTGTGTGTGTGTGTTGTTTATGCTGCCAGTCAGATCAGATGCCACAAGTCAGAGTTAGATGAACGTGGTGGTGGCTACTTCATATTATCACAAAAAATAAATGTTGATTTCATAATAGAAGCTAGATTCCTACGGTTGTTAAAATGATTAATCGATCTCCTGCCGTGTCGTGGCAATTTCTGAGCGAGGTCGATTTAAAGCCACCAACAATTATCAGAAGCAGTCGCTCGATCCACATGACAGGAGGCTGTAGCACCTTGTCTGTATGCAGCTGACAACCCGCTATCAGGTCCTATTAATGTATTGGCAAAACAAAAGGAAAGAGACATGTTCCTGTTGTATGATTTTCCCTTCGGGTTTATGTTTTCTGTTTTCCTTTGTTACTTCTTGTAACATTTAGGAAAACTATTAGAATATATAGTTAAACATGCTGCACCGTGGAGTCTTATAGAAATTCATTCATATGTTTCAAGTGCATTCATCATCAATAATTGAATGTATTTTGTGGTTTAATTTGTTACAGTATATTAAACATTTTATGATTATGAATATTTTAAATGAGTCACTTCTCTCTAATGCATGCAGAGTTTATGAAAACCCACTGCAGATACAGCTCTGACTCCCTGAGCTAAGTGGACGGCAATTTTTGAATATTACACCATGATATGTTGTAACTTTTTGAAGCTCAAATTCTGGGTTTAACTGAATAACCAATGCAATTAAAATAGTTAGAATCACATTAAAAATAAGCTCTCTGTAACACTCCTATAACCTTATTATTCTCCTCTCTTAATCAACCTTTTGCAGTCATGCCAATCAATAATAGAGGCTCGATTTGATGTGAATCCAGTTTCGATTTCTGTTTATTCTCCTGACGATTTTTAATGCAGTATGTGTGAATCTGTGGGTGTAAGTGCAGTGTGCATTTTATCTGAGAGTCTGATGAAAATATACACAGCTGCAGACGCGAGCAGTGGTTTTGTTGGACTGTTTGACCAGAGAAGAAAGAGATAGGCCTTTTAAAGACATAATGGGGTTCTTCTGAGGCTGCCGGGAATCGTAGCCTTTTCGTTCTAAAACAATATCCAATATCTGAAATAATTGACGCCTACTCCTGCACAAAAAGCCTGCTGGCATGAAAGTAAAGCACATTAGGAGGTACCTGCAATTCATTTATAACAAAACAAAACAGAAGACTCACTACTTAAAAATATTATTACTATTTTCTCGTGTGCCATTACTTCACTTGCACCAAGTCAGTTTTGTTTCTTGAGTGCTTTCAACAAACTGCAAACAAAAAAGCTCATGAAGGACGAGTGAAACATTAAAAGAACAGACTTCACGGTTTTTAAGCATTAGCGGAGTTTTAATTGCATTTATGTGGAAAAAGAAAAATACTCTGATTTTGGTGTGTTTTCCAGTCTACGTTTATGTGAAAGGGTTTTGAACCCGACCTAGTTTCTATAGCAATAACATCCGAGAGGTCCTTTCCTTATTGGGATTATGGGCATGACAGTGAGGCAGTGAGCTATGACGTTTAGCCGCTGGCAGGAGGGCCCATAATTTACCATAAAAAATGTCCTATTAAGTGTTCTGGACTTTTTTTTTGTAACAACACATGACTAATGGCTCAAAACTTTTCTTTACAACGAGTGCAGAGTTAAGAATTTGGAACAAATTAGGTCCTCGCTTACAAAATGAGTCTGTATGGCAAGTGGAAAAAATAACCTTGAAATACAAATAGGAATGCTTTTTACAATCATTATCAGACCTGCGCTGAAACTGGATGTCTAAAGGAAGTCTTTGATTGTATCTACGAACATATAATTTGGCTGTCTGATTATAGTGGTGTGATTATGGTGCACTTAATAATAAATAGGATATTAGAGATAAAGTGCTATGTGGATTAAGCAAATACTTGTATCTTGATGACTACATGTTAAAATGTCTGCTTTATGTCCTTTGTTTCCTGCGTTGAGTATATATTTTTAGGAGAGTAATTGTGTGGAGATGTAGGATTTGTACATTTTCCTATAGGAGGGATTGTTCCCTGTGTGATAGGAGAGGTAGTACGGTGCCTATAGGAGGTTTTTACCTGTGTCTGTTGGTTTGTTGGTTTGTCAGCAGAAAAACGGCTGAACGGATTTTCACAAAACTTGGATGAAGGATGGTTCTGGGCCCAGAATAGACCACATTGACTTTTGGTGCAGATCTGGAAAAAAGGACTGATCCAGGATTTTTTTTTCTTACTTTCTTTTTAACATTGCAAAATAAGGCATTCTTTGATATTTTTATTAATTTCTCAGGGAATTCTGACTAAATCTTGATGAAAAAATTCTGGTGTGGTCTGTGAGACAGTACAACTTGATGTGGATCCTATTGTGGTTTAGCATGAGTGATGATATTGACCTACACAACACCTCCTACTACATGGTATAATCTGTATCAGGGTGTGTGATGCAGTCACAGAGTCTGTATACAGACTGTGTGGACAGTGGTCAGTATGGTTGGTTTCCAGGTGGCCAGGATCAGGGTGGGAACCATTGTGTGTAGCTAACAGGAAGGGGGAACGGCTATCGGAGGGCACCAGCTGTCCGTGAGGATGGGCAGGTCCCCTGGCTTCCTGTTTCTCAACACTGTGTGCCCCGGAGCAAAAAAAACAGCTTCCTCTTCCAGTTTGAGAAACAATAGATGTCGCACACAGCCCTCCTCTGCCTCCGTCCTCTTCTCCCTCCATTCCTCCATCCTCATCTTTTCTCCATCTTTTTCTACGCACATATTTTCCTCCTGCTCTTTTCTTTTCTTTTCTTTTCTTTTCTTTTCTTTTCTTTTCTTTTCTTTTCTCTTCTTTTCTTCTCTTTTCTTTTCTTCTCTTCTCGCTCTCTCCTCATCTTATTTTTTCCTCCTAGTTTATCTCACAAGCCTTTCAGGCCACTCATCATTTTCTGCTTCCACAGTTTCCTCCTTCATCTCCTCCATACTGTCTTGTTTCTGTTCTCTCCCCCAACCTCTTTCTTTCCGTCCTCATTTTCCTCCATCTTTTAGCTTGTCTGTTTTACCTGCTGATGGTTGTATATGTACAGTATGTATGTGTGTATCTAAGCATACATGTGTGTTTCTGCATGGCACTTGTATGGCAGTCTGTAGTGAGCGAGATTTTTAATTGACAGAAAAATTTGCAATATGATGAAAACAGAACTTACTGATTATCTTTTTTTAGCACTTCAGAAAAAGGTTTGACACATATTGTGTGAACATGTTGGAGAGGAAGGAACCAGTAACTAGATTTTTATTTGTTAAAAAAACATTGCAGCATCTTCAGAATGTGTGTTCATGAGACTACCTGGATTCTGTTTCCAAATCTTTGTGAACCTTCATTTTGTAATAAATGAAAAAAACATGAAATGACATTGAAGGTATCCTGGGAATGTCGTCCCATGAGGTCTCTTACCGTACACATCAGCGATTTGTTTTGCTGGAATGGAATTTGCAAATGTTTGCTACAAGTCATGATGACAAACATGCAGTTCATGAAAAAATGAAGAGTGAAGTGCAACATGAGCTTTTAACAGCAGAACATTCCAGAAAGGTCAACGAGAGAGAGACAGAGAGACACCGACAGAGACACAGAGAGAGAGAAGTTTGATCAATAATGAATAGAGTTTTCATCCTCACACTGGAGAGTAGAAGAAGTCCACCTGGAGAACAGCCAGCGTATACCGAGCATGCACACACACACTATAGCACACACACTCATATACATACACAGAGTGAACGCAAGAGTAAGCTCCTGCTGATACACAACATGCAGACACACTGAGGCAGTGAAAGAAGCACACACACACACACACACACACACACACACACACACACACACAAACACACACACACACACACACACACACACACACACACACACGAACACACAAACACGCACGCACACACACACACACACACACACACACAAACAAGGGCACACCTGGTCTCAGGTACAAAGAGGCATTAGAAAAGTGTTGGCTTGTGTACAAACACACACACACACACACACACACACAGAGGTGCACGTTCACTGTGCAAAGTTATTGACACATGGAGAAATCCATATTTATATATAATACAGTGTGTTGGAGACCCATCAGTCTCCATAGTCTATGAAAGGGTCTGCACCGCTTTACTTAAGGTATTAAATGTTTATGTGGCCCTTTTTCATCCCTCAATAACTCTTCTCTCAGCACACATGCACTCACACTCACACTCACAGTGGCAGTAACAGATGAGAAATTCACGAGTCAAAATGATGCAAAAAACAACTTTTTCTTCTTGTTGGTTCATTTCTTTAGAATAAACCTTTTTGCCAATAAATGGCACAAAAGTTACGTAGTGTAGCTCGTCGTACCAGTTCTCGCACGACGGTACCTCATGCTGTACTCCAACTACAAGTACTTTAACAATGAGCTGCACTCTTATACAAGTGAAAGGAGAGCAGACTGACAGAATGGTAATCGAGCCTAACCCAAAATTTAACATTCGTTGTTTTTCAACGAATTCCTTGACAGAACCCAACCCGAACCTGGACTTTCTAGATAGCTCCTGTGTTCCCCTGCCTGCATGTGACCCTTTGAAATGAGACAGTAGCACCTACTCACAGGAAGGGCTTCTCAGTGTATTTTTAAAGACCACCATCACCTTTAGTGGCCTAAAATCAGGCTTTAGTTCCCACAAGCAGACATTGTAGAGGAGCCTAAAAAACTAAAATGTCAACAGTGATCATTTAGTTTAGCATGTATGTCTTGTTGATTTGATTACTCTGATAGAAAATGTAATCCGGTTGACATTAAATCCAAACATTTCATTTGATGATGCAAAATGAGAATGCTTGTTTAGGTGGTGGCTGAGAATTCAGCCATGTGTGGGTAGCAATGATTAATTTTAAAAAGTACAAAACCGATGGCTCCTAAAGATTGTACCTATAATCATAGGCCCCCCCCCTCCCCCCTCCCCCCTCAGGTGAGCTGCTGAGAGCCTAGCAGGTATCGCTTCCTCTTTGAGATCAGAGCTCGATTATCAGAGGCCAAACAGCGCAAAGCGATGCTCATTACCATTGATTCTGGCTCACCAGGAGTCTGAGTCACACTCAGACTGTGTGCGTGTGTGTGTGTGTCAGCTGTTAATTCACTCTATGAGGATCCCGTGATCAGGTGTTTGGCGTCTTGTTACGCACTCGACATCATGCAGTGTTGGACGATATTCCACTTTTGTCCTCCACCGTGTGTGTGACTGGAGTTTGACTGAACTTTGGGGGAGATGATGCATCTCACCACTGAGTTCTGGCATTTTCTTTGTCAGTGTTTTGGTCCAGTGTTTGCGGTGTGTGTGGTGGTTGTTGTGGTGATGGGGGTGTGTCTTTGTCTCTTCCTCCTCTGCGTGTTGTGTCCTCCCTGCGGAGCTGCGCCCTGGGGGTCGGTGTGGCTGGAGGGGGGTGGCCCCTGTTGAATTATGGATGGAGGTGAAGAGGGGATGAGGGCTGGCCTCGGGGGGACATACCCCCCTCCATCCCAAACACTTCCGACTCCCCCCCACCCCTCCCCCATCCTCTCTTTTCCCTCCTGCTTCCCTTTCTGCCCAAACAGTCACCATCCACGCGTGGCGTGAGGTTGGATGAGGGTGACTGGAGATGTGTCTCTCTCTCTTTCTGTCTTTCTGCTTTGCTGTTTTTCTTTCTCTCGTTACACTCTCGTCCTTATCTCTCTCTTCCTCTGCTTCCCAGATTTCTGCTGGGAAAGTCAAAATGATAGAGGTCTGTTCAGCCGAAACTGGTCTGCAGATGTTGAGAAAACGAGACAAAGACATACAGTATCTTGATTTTCTTCCTCTGTAAATTACAGCAGTATTTGGCTGAAAACACTTTTCTTGGCTTTTATTTGATTATTTCTTCATCTCAAAACCTGGAAAATGTTCTGTGAGGAGGTTTGGTTAATAAATAAAAGGTTTATATATTCTAAAAAGATCCTCTATGAACTCAAACACTCAAATTATTTAATTTAAGTCTCTTTTGTGCTTGTTTCATCAAATCTGATTATCTGTCAAATAAACCAAAGTACATAACCAGTTTTGATGAGCTGTGAAAGACATATTGTCCATCTTGGAAGTGACCACTGTGGCGCTGAAGTCACATAATAATGTATGTGACATTTTGCAGGATTGTGCACAGAGAAGGTTGTGTACTGTTGAATTTTTCCAGCAGTGCCCTCAGCCCTGCGCTTGTTAGCTGTTATAAGACTATAGGGAGAAAAGGCTGGTCCACCTTGTTACAGCTGTGTGGCATTTCTTAGTGGAGAAGTCGCACAATATTACTGACTCTTCAGCCAATAAACTCAAAATGAAGGCGATCTGTCCAAGATTATATTACAAGTAGAGACAGTCAGTTGTGTTTCTGAATAACACAAAGCTGCTGCTTTCTCACTCTTCACATCCCAAACAACATCAACTCTGTCTCATAAAATTGAGGTTTATATACTAATTTGCAGACATATTTTTAATGGATTTTTGTCAATGTTGCATAATGTTTCTTCTGAATGTACTGAAGTGTCCACCAACAACATATATCAGCTTTTTTCTACACGATTCACAGCATGTTATGATTACAACTTTACAGTTACATGTAGGCACTCAGAGCACCTGTCACCTCACCTAACCCTAACCCTGAAGACGTTTAGGATTATTTCTGTCATGATTTAATTAGTAGAAGATGAGTCATCATCGACATCAGAAAAACTCATAATATCAGATCCAATAATCAGTCAGGACGATAATCTGTTGACCCAGTGTTTTTATGCCAGAAAATTACTTTTGATGCTGAACAGATAATTTAAGACTTTTACTCAGGAACACACACACACACACACACACACACACACACACACACACACACACACACTGATGGAACAGCCATCAGCATTTTCAGCATCTTTCCTAAGATACCACGGACCACAGACTTTCTGACACAGGGTCGATGTCCTTTGTATCGACTAAAATCATTTTTCTTTTAAAAGATGTCACCGTGAGCTTTTGGAAAATTGTGATGGCCATTTTTTTTTACCATTTTCTAAAATTTTATTGGCCAATTACTCAAGAAAATAATCAGTAGATTAATCGATAATGAAAATAATCGTTAGTTAAGTAATATTTCAGCAGGACAACTTTACTTTTAATTTTTATAACTCTGATCATGACTGAATTTGAAGATTTCAAGAAGAGCTTTGATCTTTATTGGGCCTTGGCAATACACAACCATTATATAAGCATGTGTGACTAATGATTTGGACATTAGACATGCTGAAAATATGCTGTGTAAGTGATAAGCACAAGGAAACTTGTGCCAGGGTTTCCTTTTTTTATTTTATTTTATTCATTTTTATTCATTCAAGATCATTTAAGATACACAAGAATAGTGTTTGTTGTCTTTGGTCCAGCTCTGATCCACTGTGCTGCCACCTTTGAGTTGTTATAATGTTGATGGTCTTCAACTTGAACCTGAACTCATTGCTGCAGTGTAATATCACAACATAAGAACATATATGCCACTGATTTATTTCTTTTTTTATATACTAGCAAGCATTGGTATGATTATACTGTTATGTTTGAATTCTTGGCTCGAGTGGAATAACTCTGACAACAGAGGACCTCTACAGCATCACAGTATTAAACGCAGACTGCTCCTGTCTTTGCCACCCAGCAGCTTTCCTTTTTGAAATGTAATTTTGAACTACGTGAACGCCCGGTCTCCTCCATTTGAAATGTAGCAGCGTCTTAATGATGTGCTTTGGCTCGTGAGCTTGGACAATTGTGCAAAAGGGGTTTTAATGAAATCTATTATTGTTTTGCGTTGCAGGGGCAGTGGGGGAAGTGTTTACCTCACAAAACACAATCCAGCAGCCCCCAAAATGACAGGAAATACAGAGAGAGGGAGAGAGAGAGAGAGATTGAATTAAAGTTTTATGACTGATGAATATTTCATGTTCTGGGCAGTGATTCCCACATTCTGGTGTGTGTTAGAGCGAGTGTGTGCATGCATGAGTGTGTGCGTGTGCGTGTGTGTGTGTGTGTGTGCACTTTTGAGTGCGAGCTCCTGGTATGTTTATGTGTAAGTGTGCCTCCAGAATATATGCTGGGTGTGTTTAACCCTTTCTCCACTGTTTCAGGAACTAGATTTACTGTATACAGTACGTCGTGTTGTTGTGAATATGTGAACTCACAGATTTCAGGCTTTAAGTAAAACTTATGTACAGTCAAAGAGTTGGTGGTTGCAGGAATCGTTCCTCTTCTCCGTACAGTCCACGAATAGATCTCTCTCCAGTGGAATCTTAAAAGATAACGAGGTATCTTTGTCCTGTGGTCATGTGTACATTTATTGTTGGTGTGTATTTTGTAAGAGCAGCGAACCTACATGAAAGTACCTCGACGTTTCTCTCTGCAAGGAAACACAAAGAGGGAATTTTGTACCCAAACAAGTGCAAATACGTAATTTGTCCAAGGCTGGTTTTTATACTTGGATGTGAGGAGTGAAGAGTTGGATTGCATCACCTAACAGTACCATGCAACACTAAATGAATGTATTGTACACAATCAAGTAGAGCTGCAATGGTCGGTCGATTAATTGATTAGCTGACCGACACTAACTTGACCCGAAGCTATTATGATAAAGGACAAATAGAAAAAAAGTCAATAGAATCTGGTTTCTTTTGTCTTTTGTTACAGTAAACATGTTATTTTTGAGTTTTGGTCTGTGAATCAGGCAAAACCACAAACTTAAAGATGGTACCTTAAGGTTTGGGAAATTGATCAACAGGTCAATCGATGATGAAAATAATCATGGATTTTAATCAGGCCACATGCTTCTGTAATTATATTTCCTTCAGTCATCATGTTTGCGTTCTTTCTTTCACTTTGGGATTTAAAGCAGTGATGCATATTTGACTCCTCACATGTTGTATGTACTCAGTCATAAAGTAAATCTCCCTTCTTGGTTTGTGTTTGTGTAGTTTTTGAAGCCAGAATAGTGAAAATATCCAGTAATTCACAAATTAAACAACAGTTTTGTTTTTCCATCTTGTGACTCATTGCAGGTCCAGACTACCAGGTCAGAGCAACGTTTTCCTTGTTTCATCCCTGAAATGAGACTGTTTCTGTGCGATCATTGTCTTTATGTTGTTTCATTCATTACAATAGAGAACAGGGATTGTGGTAAACACAAGATTTGCAGTGGAGATGTTTTAGGTTTGCTTTGTGTTTTCTAAAAAAGCTTTTCTCCAAATTGCTTAATGTTGCCTTTACTGTCAACAGTCTCTACTAGCAAACACACGAGCAGGTCTCGAGGTGTCCACATGGTCTCTTCGTAGTTGCCATAGCAGAAGGCACAACGCACAAGACCTCCTTTAACTCTGCTCAAACTTCAGTTAGGTGTGGGGTGCATTTTTTTTTGCAAAAAGACTGTAGATTTTTCACAGTGACGTAAAACAATCGGCACAGAATGAAAAGTCTCTGTCAAAGTTCAAATCTGAACTTGTCCTTTAAGAATCGAAGCATGTTGACGCCCTTTCTTGTTTACATCTCTGCTCGTGTCCTCTGTGAAGCTCTTTGTGACAATCCTGTTTGTCAGAGGCTTGACAAACAGTTAACTTAATCAGTTTGCTGATGATCTAATACCCCTCCCCTTTGACCCAGTAATGGTAGCTCATGATGGGTATTTAGATAGAGATATGAGTCAATGAAGACAGACATTTGTTTGCCAAGTAGTGTAGGCTCTGCTCAACCATCGATTAGACTCACGGATCAATATGTCAGCTCGGTTTTCATCCATGCTTCTCTCCTCTCCCCGATCATCAGCAGTAGCTCACAGCAAGGGGTAATAATTGATTTTAATAGTATTTTTAGCTTAGCTTATTGATCACAATACATACTGTAGGTCCGAGTGAACACTGGTTTGTACACACGTCACAGGCTGAAAAAAAAAATCAATGTGGCCTATCAGAGTATTGACTCCGATTTCGAGGTCCCATAATCTGTTTGCTTTAGCCTAACGTTATGTATAGGTTATGAGGTGGAGGAGGTTACAGAAACCATTCAGACGCTGGAAGTCAGAGATTATCCTCAAGAGAGACACTAAATCCCCGCTCTGTCATTTTAACCACTTGGGACTTGAATCACTCGGCGAGAGAGCTGAATGTCTTAAAATGTAAAGATGAAGAGCAGAAGTGTTAAGAATGAAGACAGTCCGCTGGGAAAACATACGTGTCTGTCCTCACGTTAGCGTCTGCCACTGACCCACAATGTCTGTTTATATTTGCTCTTTATTTAGCGTGACGTGATGTGATGTGACATAAATCATACAAAACATCATTATAATGAAAAGATAACAGATAAATCACACAGAGAGGGTTATCATGAAGACATTTCCTGCAGACACAGGAGTATTATGATATCAAGCCTGCTGCAACTAACAATTCATTTCATTGTCAATTAATCTGATGATTATTTCATTGATTAATTGATTAGTTGTTTGGTCTAAGAAAAGTCAGAACATGTGGAAAATCAGTGTTTCTCAAAGTCCAAGTTGTGGTCCTCAAATATAACATATTCAGTTATTCATGAACATTTTCAGTAAAATGGAAATCTACATGTTAAAAAGTTTAGTTTACTTCAGAGCTGTACTTAAGTACATTTTTCTGCTACTAATATTGCACTTTTTAACCCACTACTATATTTTATAACTTTGGTTTCTAGTTACTTTGCAGATTCAGATTATTTAGTGTCAGTAGGCTGTTACCCGTGAAGTCTAACCGATCAGATTGTTGTGGGCGGGACCACAGAGTGAGTAGTACACACAGAGAGGAGACGGCATCACTGCCAAATTAACATATTTTTACTCCAACATTACTTAAAAACACTGATTACCTCAGAATTACCAAATAAAGTACATTATTACATTTAAGTTTTACAATCTGAAAAGTGTTAACAACTTAAACATTTTAGGCTTAAAATAAAGTTCTGTTCAGACTTGGAAATTTGGAGGTAATCCGTTGAGTTGATTTTATTTTTTGAGTAAGATCACCTTGTCAGATTCGACAGTGTATTCAGAAAAATGCTAAAAATCGGGTCTGATAATCAGCCAGGCCAATAATTGGTCTGTCTCCAATGTACTGTAGCTACTCAGTGATTTGATATCTTGATAATGAATGTGGAGGAATGTTTTGTAGTTGGGTTGAGACAGACTTAGACAGAGACAGTTAAATGCTAAAGTGAAGTCGATTTCAAAAGTTAAAGGATACACATTAAATATCGCACACTGTTATTTTATTCACATTCGCCACTCCTACAAGATATAAATGTTTAAAATAGGGAAAATAAAATCTGTATTTTTATATTGAGTGAGGACTAATCCAGGAAGCCACAGAGTGAACTGGACCTCTCTCCCTGTAAATGTTAGTGCCCCCTACTTTCCACTAAACCTCAAAGAAAATTGAACCCCCAACCTGTAAGTTCCTCGCTCTATCTCTTGAGCTCCACCTGGCCATTAGAACCAGCCTGCGATCGTCTGATGAATATTTGCAGGATGCAGACATTATGGATCATGAACATTTTCTCCTTGCTCTCCCCCTTCTCATTTCCATCCTTTTCTCTTCTGCACTGCAGAGAGCTGCATTTGCTGCATAATCGCCCACTGAGTATCTCCCGACTTTTTTTTTTCTCCCCCCACGTTTTAATTTGACTGTACTCCACCAGCGTGCAGTTTAGTCATCAACTAGCCGGACAGGTTGGAACGAACAGTGCTGACAAGTCCGGGCGTTCTTGATTTGACTAGTCTCATTCCTTATTGAGATAATGCCATTTAGAAAAAAACAGACGACGGCACCTTTTTCTTGCAGAAATGATTAATAGCACCAAATTGGACACAAATGACGGTACTTTTCAAAGGATAGAAGTAGCTTTAATCTGTGGTTCACAAAATGATTACCCTTCAACACAGTAGATTGTCTATATTTTACAGATATTGGATGATGAACTTTAAGTAATGACTTCCCGGTAATGACTTTCTTTTAGAGTGGAACTCCTCTTGTGTTTGCTGCCACATGCAGAGTGTTTTGTGACAGCCTGCCACACTCTCTTTTACAGCTGTGACTATTTCCTCCAGTCATGGTTCCAGCCTCTTACTCTCAACTTCATGAAAAATGGGATTGATAGTCAGTGATTGGTGCATGAAACTCTGGAGCTGGAGAACTATACAGTATTTGCTCTTTCCTGTCTCATATATAGACCTTCAATGCTGGTTTGAAGCATTTTAGAGTGAATGTGTTTGAGGCATTTAGCGTGAAGCTCATGTCTGCCCTCAATGCATACAGCAGGTGAGCTGGTGGGAATTAAGTGCCTTGCTTGAGGGCTCTTGGACAAGTCACATGGCGATAGAAATAATCATAAAAGATGGCTTAAATATGACCTAATATCGTCTCTTGTTGTCTTGTGTATATGCCCCCTACTGTCGCCTGATGTAACTCCTTCACATGCTGCGTATATCTCAGTGTTTTCATATTATACCTCATATATATCTGATCTCTATACATACGTACATTACTCTGTACTTTACTGCTCTTTTTGCACTTGTGGTGAGATTGCTGCCTCGGTACTTGCACTCTGTTGCAATGACAATTAAGTTTAATTTAATCTGATTTTATTTGAGCAGAGTCCTTGTATGATTGCTTCTGTTTTAACCACATTTAACAATTGAGAAGTTTGACTCACATTGTTGTAGCAGAACATGCTTTTATAAAGTATACATCAGGGCTCCGGGGTTGCACCAGTGTGCCTGAAATTTAGCCTTTAGCACACTGTTATTTTATTCACATTACCCACTGCTACAAGAAATACATATTTAAAATAGGGAAAATAAAATCTGTATTTGATATTGAGTGAGGACTAATCCAGGAAGCCACAGAGTAACCTGAACCTCTCTCCCTGTAAATTATCTATTATTTTTTGCTTTTTTGGTGGAAAACAATTCATCTTAAATCATATTTATCTATGAATTAATATAAGGGCTACAGCCTTAAGATATAATACAATAACATTGTGTAAAACCCGGATCGATATTACGGCAATATTGTATGGATGACTGTTGGTACTTACACGATGAGATTTTTGATCAATAATCATCAGTAATATGGATTTAATGACTAAGTGGGTAAAGGCAAGTAGAACAGTCTGATAAGTTCAGAAAATGACATCACTTTACTGTAATACAGCCTTTAAACCAGGAGAAGACAACATTTATGTCATATCACAATACAACGATATGCAAAATCTAACACAATACATAGTTTCATATCATCAATATGTTGCCCTGCCCTAATGAATATATCATAAACAAGCTATTTCAAAGAAAATACAAAAGCAAGACTTTCAGATGCACTACGTCATTCACAGGTGCTGTTTAAATAAAAGACGTTCCATTAAAAACTTTAGAAATATTAATGAAGGGTTTGTTTACTCAGGAGGGAAGGAAGAGGCGATGACACTGTTCACTTCTTCCCTCGCGCGTCTCTGCATGTTTACATGAATTTACTTTTGTTCATGCAGGTGGGCGTGCATATTGTTTACCTAGCTGCCTCTGTACTCCCTAGGTGCATCATTACTGCACATGTACTGTATATGCTGTGTGTGTGTGTGTGTGTGTGTGTGTGTGTGTGTGTGATGGTGTCAGAATGGACAACACAGATTCAGCCAACTCACAACATGTAGCTCTGCTGCTCTCCTGTGCACTATGAATGTCAATTGACAGACAGATAAGAAACACAAGACATATAGTATGTATAGGATACACACACACACACACACACACTGAGAATCACTGGAGAACGTACATATACAGTATACACATATAAAAGTCCTTCATACACATGGTGCTTAAACAAACATCCACACAGCACATGCATGTAATGTTAAACAGATAGAAATACAACCATGTACACAAACTGCCCTTGAGTCCATGTTTCTCAAGTGCTTCCATACATACAGAGACTTGAGCTGGGTTTCTAACCTCAGTGACAATGTTACACTGAAATCCTTCAATGCATTTTATATTGAGCATCATCAGAAGTAGAAATCTTGTATTTTATCATTCATTATTTTATAGATTAATTCCTGATTTCCTGATCAAGTTTAATCTAATCTAATTTTATTTAAGCAAAGTTCTTGTGTGACTCACATTGTTAAAGTAAAACATGTTTTTGGAAAGTATCCATCAGGGCTCCAGCGGGCTACGCATTTTCATTGGTCGATCCAGAGCGCCTGAAAGTTATTTTTTAAACAATTGAGGTTATCGCCATTTTTGTCACCATAATTGTTAAGAAGTTAAAATGTATTATTGGATGCCCATAATTATGTTCTGGTGCACCTGAGCACTTAGGTCCACTAGTGCAACCATCATCAACGGTTAGTCTGAAGCCCTGTATGTACACAGAGGCAGCTCAGGTATCCTCATGCTTATAATGTCAAATAATTCTATTCAACACCCAACTCTATCGTTTTAGAAATATTTTTTCAGAAAAGTTTGATGACATTCTCTATTTTTCTTACAGTCATTAAATATTAGCGACAGTATCAGCTCGTCACAGGTATTCGTCCGATAAAGGCTTTAAAACAGCACAACCAACAATAACTGTATTTCACTAACTTAACTTATCGTCTGTGTAACCAGAGTGAGATTCATCTTCTATCCATGTAGCTCAGTTGTTCACAAACTATTAAAACAAATCAGTCACTGTTTCACTGGGTGACGTGTTCCTGAACTCGATGAACTCGTGAACTGTAGTTTATATTAAGACAGTGAAAACATGCACCTGTACTCCTCCTGTCTGCCAAACTGTTTAGGAAAATGATTTGCTTTCTTAGGGAAAAAAAAAACTATATATAAGCGACCTGATTTTAAAGATTTTTAAAGATTGACTGTGTGTCATGAGTAGGAGTGAATGTGCTCGGGGCTGACGGGAGGGAAGTCGAAAGTATTGAGAGACGGACTGACGCAGTGTCGGATTTGGTCTTTTGAACGGATTTGTTGAGAATATGATGGAATAAAGTTTTCTGTGCTTATCTCAAACGTGCTCACACACATCTGCACACATTGTGGTTGTGGTTTGATGTGTGGGTGTGTGCATGTGTTCATATGACTATTAACTATTTGCATATGTGGTTGAATGTCTTTTTGAGTGTGTGTAGTTGCCTGTTCTATGTGTGTGTGTGTGTGTGTGTGTGTCACTGTGTATATAGCAGCCAGCACCGACCCTTCTTTCTTCTGACGCCCTGCTCTCGCTTCGGAGCAGAAAAATCGCTCTTGCCGTCTCGCTGGCTGTCGTTGCTGGCAGGAGTCCTGGGGACCGACGGGGGGAAACGATCCCAACAAAGTGGCATGAATTAATGTGACTAATTAACACCACGTTAATTATTTGTAAATTGCATGTTTGGGTACACGTTACTTGAGAGGCATATGCTGCTTGTTGTGTTCGCCCAAACAAGTGCCAGCTAATCTGTATCTCTGGAGTGCCCTGCGTTTGAAGACGGGCCAATCAGCACGGTGCAGGAAAAAGAAAACGTCAAAAAGAGAGAAAGAGAGAGAAAGGAAGAATAAATAAGATTGCCAACAAGTATTTTTCATCTCGTCTGGACTCCATGCACGTTTTTTGGTCATTCTGCAGTTATTTGTCTGAAGTGTGTTTGTCTTTTGCGCTGTTGGTGAGTGTGTAATCTGGCTGCCTATTAAAAGATAAATGATAGCAGTTTCAACGCGGGGCTGCAACATGGGGCTGATGAGGCTCCTTCTTTCTGGCAGTGTGGTGAATGATTGTGTCACTGTGGAGTTCTCCTTCTGTCGGCACTGAGTACATCTTCAGCGTTCACTTCATTTGACTTTTCTGTGGTAATACTTTCACGTGGAGTTGAAACTTTCTTCTCCCACTGGTTATGTAAGTGTGTACTTTTTCTTTGGATTTCTTAGTTGGCTGAAAGCAGAGCTGCGATGATTAGTCGACTAATCAATTTGTTGATCAACAGAAAAATAATTGATTGTTTATTTTTCATGCAGAAATAATGGAAAAATGCTGTTTTTAGCCTCTTAAATATGTAAATGTCATCATGTAAAACTGAATCTTTGGGATTTAGACTCTCAAAACAAGATAATTAATATATAATCTTGAACTTAAAGAAACTGGGATTGATATTTTATCGACCAAATTATTGATCGATCACTTGAGAAAATAATGGTCAAATTAATGGATAATGAAAATAATCGTTCGTTAGTGCCCTGGTCAAAAGAAAATTATTCAACATCTAAAAAGCTTTTGAGTTCCAGCATCTCAAATGCTTTTATATCATTTATATCATTCTAAGCTGAATACCAAACTGGAAATTTGTATTATCAGCTATTTTGGGGCTATAAGGAAATTATAGCCGATAGAGAGCCAAATTACTTTCATTGACTTAACAAGTGCAGCATCTACATGGCCCAGCACAGTCGGTGGCGATATGCACTTTAAGTTGCAGTCTGATCCTTCAGTAAAACATAAGGAGAAGACTTAAAACTGCTGCACTTACGTAGTGACATCTTTGTTTACTTCATCTTAGCCTGTCTTACCCTCAGTCGTGTATAAACTGCAGCTTATCAGCTTCTTAATTGAAATACAAAAGTGTGAAATTATCAGTTATCTTATCGGTATCAGACATGAGAAGCAGGTACCCGTGCATCTCAATTAACTTTGATTATTTTTAGACTGATGTCTGGATGAAGCAGTACACACATCACCTGGACTCTTGTATGGCTGCAGCTAACAGTTATTTTCATTGTAGATTAATCTAATGATTATTTTTCCTGTTAATTTCTGAACGCTGTGGACAGTAGACAGTGGACAGTGGACAGTTAACAAGAGAGAAGTGGACGCAAATACGGCAGATTAAAACCAAGTGTAAACCTGCTGTTTGAAGCCTTCAGTTTGGCATCACGGCCATCGCCATCTTGGTTTGTTGACGCCAGAAGTGACCATATATGGAAGAGAGGGTGGGGCTGGGGAGGACATCCTGATTGGATCTGACTGAGACTTGTCAATCACAAGGTAGCCACGCCCTAAAGCAAACCCTGCTTTATCGTCTGTTTTACTGTAAATTGGACCATAATTTGAAAAATTAACAATTTTGACCATAAACTCATTAGGGATTTTTTTTACAGAGGTCGGGTCGTTTTCTCATGAGCTTACATACAATCTGACTTACTTCTTAAGTCAGTGGCGTCGTCCCTGACTGGAAAGCTCCCTCCCTATTTTTTACAGTCAGTGATTAACGCCTGTTCCTGACATATCAATGGTTTAATCATCGTTCAGTCACATGTCCTTTACACATGCCCTTGGGCAAAACAACGAGGCCGCCTCACTTACAAGAACTCACCTACAGTGTCTGCCTACAGTGTAAATACTGAGTGAGGGAGCCGAGAAAACATTTGAAGAGCAAAGACAAGACTACTGCGCTTGAAATGATCCAAAACTTGCTAGCATGGCTACCATTACATGCTTATCTATCACTCTGTCACCCTGGGTTATGCACACTGGGTTTTATTAGGACAGTTTTGGTTGAGAAGACACAACCAGAACTCCTGCACGGCTTGGTGAGGTGGGCAAGAAGCAGATCTGCGTATCACCTGAGCTCCCCCCCTCCTTTCCCCTGTCTCCCTCTCTCTCTCTCCGGCTGTCTCACCCTTCCGTGCTGTCTCACCCTCCCATTACCCCTCAGTGAGCCTTCTCTCCCTCATTGACAAGCCCTTATTTTTTCATCTTCCCTCCCTCTCTCTCTCTCTCTCTCTCTGTTTCTCTCTCTCTTTCATCCCTTGCTCATTTTTTCTGTCCCAATCCCTCTACCCCCCACCACCACCACCACCACCACCACCACCATATACCTCCTCCTCCCCCTCTACCCTCCTTTCCTCCCCCTCGTCTCCTCAGAGCTCCTCCGCATTAGCAGTCAGCTCCACTCCTAGACGTACTTTGTTTTTCAACCGTGGTGGAGGCTGAGCGAGGGAGGGAGGGAGATACAGAGAGAGAGAGAGGAGAGGGAGAGAGAGAGAGGAGAGGGAGAGAGAGAGATACAGAGAGAGAGAGGAGAGGGAGAGAGAGGAGGGAGAGAGGGAGAGGAGAGGGAGAGAGAGAGAGGAGAGGGAGAGAGAGAGAGACAGAGGAGAGGGAGAGAGAGAGAGGAGAGGGAGAGAGAGAGAGAGAGGAGAGAGAGGAGAGGGAGAGAGAGCATCATTTACACAGTCATCCACGCCGAGTGGACCCTGCAGCTCGCCCTCCCTCCCTCCCTCCCTCCCTCCCTCAGCCACTGCTCACGACGGCAAACATTTTATGTGTTATTTAGTCATGCCTGACTTTATCGAATTTGAAAAACATGCCAGTCACGGGTACACCCCCCTCCCCCCTATCCCCGTTGCCTCCCCCCTTCCATATCCCCCACACCCTCACCCAACATCATCTTCATCTCCCTCTCTCCCTCCCTCCCTCTCTCTCGATTCAGACTCTACCATCCAGGTCTGACCTCAAGAGCCTCTCGAGCCACTGTCTTTGGGGACATTTCACTTCTAAATGAAGTTTTATTCCCAGGCTTCTCTCCCCCCTCCGCCTCCTCCACTCACATACCTCCTCCTGACCACCCACCCACCCCGGGGGAAGGGGAGAGCGAGCATAATTCTAGCCAGCAGAGTGTTGACTCTAAGATGGATTATTTCTGCTTGAAATCAGAGGCCATGTGCTGCTGGATAATGTGGCCGTCCCGATTTTTTTTTTTTTCCCGCAGTGTTCTAATGATAGAGATTTGACGGGCAGCAAAACGTAGAGGAACAGAGAGACTTGTTCCACCAGGCGAGGAGCGAGAGGCTAAAGGAAATCCCAACGTGCTCGCCTTCATAATCCCAAAGTCAGGATTTATGGTTGTTTTGTTTTTGCTGTTATTTAACAGTGCGGCGTAGCTCGTCGGGTAGACCGGGTCACTGACACTTAGTGGGATTAGAAGGTTCATCCAACTTGAACCAATGATGTTACAAAGAAAAGAAAACAAAGAAAAAAGCAAGTGTACCCGCGGTGTTTAAAGGGTCGCTAACAGGGTTTCTCAACCATTTTTACCTGCTGCCCTGTCAAATGGGCTCAAGCACTCGTTCATCGACACCTCATTATCCAAATGTGTTTTTAAACTGGATGTTATTTAACACTTTTAATTGTATAAAAATGGATACAGTCACCCTGGAACAGCAGATGTTTTGGCTCGGTCTATTCTTTTTTCCAGGAGGCTCGGTCAAATTTGCATTTGTAGCACTTCCTCTCAGAGAGGCAGGAACTGGACGTTTCAGTCATTTATTAATTTTAGCTACTTTAAGCCAATATTTCTCAATGTTTATCCGACATGTCAAACGTCAGAAGCCAAAAAAGGTAAAGCAACTCACCAATTAATCAGCCAATCAGCCAATCATTCAACAATTATCTATAACAGTCTATAACACTTCAAACATTTTAATAAATTGCTTCTTCTGTCCAACCAACAGTCCAAAACCCAGACTCTTCATTTACCGTCATAAATGACAAAGAAAAGCAGTGAATCCTCACATGTAAGAAGCTGGAACCTTGTTTGAAATATGACTGAAATGATCAATCAGTTATCAGAATAGTAATTATGTGTTTAATAGGTGCATAATTCTGTTTCGATCGACTAATCTTGTCTAATTGTTGCAGCTCTAGAAGCAATTGACAAAAACAGATCCAATATGAAATTTCATGAAATAAAGGTCAACATGATGTCGTCAGCAGGCTCTTGTTTATTTTCACTGCATAAATCATATTCATCCAGCTTAGTTTCACTCAGTATTTTTCCCTCATCGTCCACGCCCCGTCCTGTAGTGGTCCTCCAGCGGGAAGGAGTCCAGTTTGAGAACCACTGACTTCAGTTATCATCCGAACGTCTCTGCTCACATGGTATCTCGTTATCACACTCTCAATCACAGCATGTGGTGTAAAGGTGTGTGACCTGACGCTGGTTTGGTTGTTGTTACAAAAAAATGTGATAAATATCAGCCTCAATACATCCTGTTCATCCCTCTGAACACACATATATGGAATTATTTTTTTTTTGGATACATAATATATTTTTAAATCATTTTTTCAAATGAACCAGGCTCCTCCACATCACATGTTCCCCCTGGAAACTGCAGAAGAGCTCCCACGAGTACCGCTGGCTTGGAATCATGGATTTAGGCATTTTTCAGAGTGACATTAACCCTACATAAAAAACCCACAGCCCTCATTTATTTTAATGAGGCTGTTCCGATGACGCAGACGGATGCCAACACAGAGGCAACCGCAACAAAAGAAACACGGGTCGCCCAGCTCAAAGATGGCTCAAAGATGCCGTAATGAAATTATAAAGCGTCAGTGTTTGACAATCTGGAGATGAGACAATCAGCTGTCTTTCTCCAGGAAGTTACATTTTGTTGCATTAAACTCAAGGATCTCTTATTCACACTGAACCTGCTGGATCATATTTTACTGTGACATTAAACCTCCTACCTGTCCCACCAACGCAGCTACATGTCTTAAACACAGAGCTGTCCGTTACTGTGTGATCAGTAGATCTTATAGGTGTCTCTATGTACAAGGAACATTGGGGCACTGTAAACACTATCAGTGTTTTGCTAAGGTGTCTTGTAATCCCATGAGAGATGAGCCACGAGATTGCGTAAGATTTAAGTGAAATCCAAATAGATTAAAAAGAAATCAGATGGCATCTGATGCATATTTAAAAGAGGAGACAGAAGTTTGCAGCCAGTGCTGCAGATATCAGTTAAGTACCAAACAGTTGCTTGTTCAGATCCCCTTTGCATCTGAGTGAATGTGTAGGACTTTGCCCTCCAGTAACTGCTTGCGCTGCCCTTGAGCAAGTCAAGTTGCTCAAGTGGAACTGCCCAGTGATGTTTGGATGAAGCCTGTGGTCGCAGTGCAGCTCTCAGCCATGTGTGTGTGCAGGAGTGTGAAGCAGAGCTGTGCTGAAAATGAGTATCTGTGTTCAGCAGAAACCCTATAGCTGGAAAATAAAGGCGAGGGAAAGAAACAGGCTCTTTAAGGAGGAATGTGCTGCTCAGATGTGGTGTTGTAGATGGTATGGGTTGTTCTGCAAATTGCGTGTGCACAGCTGCTCAACAAGTAACAGGAACTGCAATATTGAGCTCTGCAGTTTTCAGAAGAGGCTGCAATTTTTGTCCCAAGTGAAGCTGTTTGACGCAGCTGCTCTCTGTTGCTGCTGTGCAGAATCCCTGATTTACATATTAAGTTGTACATTGAAGAGTATCTTGCTTTATATTCTGAGTAACTCCTGAGCATTAACATCTCATTTTATACTTTCACCTCACATTATTTTGAAATAAAGCTGCGCCCACACTGCTAAAGATCCATCTTAACAAGTCGTGTAATGAAGTATTTACTATAACCACACTCTTCTGTGAGGTTGAAACAGTTAGATGATTACTGGCTGGTCCATCCACAGAAAAATGGTACATTTTTATAGTTGTTTGATCATTTTGGTTCATATTTCCAGCAGAATCACAACAGAATTCAGTTGATTCAGCGTCTCAAATGTGAATTTTAGATAGTTTTCTCCGACTTCAATGATAGCAAATTTTATATCTTTGTGGATTTGACTAATGGGAGGGCAGAACAAAACATTTGAACAAGTAACCTTAGACTCTGGGAAAGAGTAGCAGGATTTTTCATCATTTTCTGACATTCAAAGATTAAAATACTCCACAGATGAATTGATACTAAAACTAATCATCAGTTGCAGTTCTTACCTTTCTTTAAAAAAGTGACAAGATTTTGTGTTCTGGTTTCATGGCCGTTGTCTTAAGTTGATTTTTGTTAATATCCTTCAACTCTAATGATGGATGGAGCTCTACTATATAAAGGAGTTGGACCTCCTGCACCCTGGTCTGGTGGATAGAGGGTGTATGTAGCAGGATTTCAGGTTCTCAGTGGGGTGGTAGGGTGGGATTTTCACCGATGTTGCAGAAGAAGAGAAGCTCTGAGACAAAAGAACTCTTAAGCTGCAGAGCTGAAGTTTAGGTGCGAGGGTGTGGCTGTTAAAGACAGTGTTTTATTTTGTTGAAGATGGTTTCAAAACCCTTAATGAGGAAGCTCCTGTGTGAAATTTCATTTTTACTTTTGCCTAATTAGCAACAGTAGGCTATCATCAAAATGAACGTGTACCATATGAGTTAAAGATAGGAAGGAAAGCAGTTTCAGGACTTGATTTTATGGTATAAAATAAGTATTCAGGAATCTTGCATGCCATCAGAGTGCATCCATAATGTAATGGGAAGTGTAAGCCTCTCTCTCTCTCTGTATCATCCATTCTTCTCCTTGAAGCCAGCTAACACAGAGGAGATAGAAACCAGACGAAGCCCGAGGGCTATAAAACACTGAACACATTCTCTCCCTCCCTGACTCCTCCTACAGTTTTCATCATGCAGCCTGTTCATTGTCTCTTTAGGCTTCTGCAGAAAGTTTGCACTGCAAAAGTTGTCCATCTTAATAATTCAGTTTAATACTAAACTTAGTCATAGAATCATATTATTCTGAAAAATATGTGAAGACACTCTCCCTCTTCCCCGTGCAGCCTCGCTCGTATGTGGAATATTCAAAAGAAAGTGGATAATATGAGGCGTCATCTTGTAAGAAGTGGACTGAGAGGTCCAAATTCATGATATCGTCGGTTGTTTGAAGAAACCTTTAATCTTCCGATGTGCTGGAAAGAGTTGAATGTAGCTCTCCGCACCCGAAGATTTATTTGACACCTGTATCAGCGGAAAATCAGACTCAATCGAAGAATAAAGGGTTTGAGTATTTCTTGGATGGCGAACAGGTTTCCTGAAGGCTGCCCAGTGTTCGCTGGACAACAGGTTGTAAGGCAATCCAGTAGTTACACTGCACTGAGAGTCTTGATTCATGAATTGACAACAAATCAGCAGGGCGGCTGCTGCGTGATAGAGAATGTGTAGTTGATTCAGATTCCTCATGATTACTACAGCACTGCCAGAAATATTATAAATGATTTGTGTGGGATTATTGTTATGCACTTATTGTTTATTCCCATTAGAAGGCTTTTCAGCTTTTAATTAGACTGGATAAGGGAGGAATATGAATGGACATTTTGTGTACATAAATTAGGGATTTAGTAGATATTCTTGAAGACAAACCTACAGGGTAAAAGAAAGTATTATAAACAAGCAGCTGTAATGAGTTCAGGAGTTAAAGTCAAATCAATAGACAGCCGACTGAACAATCCTTCTCGTGTTCATAGAATGATTTTTTATGACAGAAAAGGGGTCAGACAGGAAAAGCAGAACATCTTTGCTCTCAAATATTTAATCAATTTCATTCATTTGAACATCTGATCGGTTTTTCTTCCTCCAAGGAGAATTTGACAGCCAAAAAAAAATGTTTATCTTGATTAATGAATCTACAGCAGATGTCCTTATCAAGCCGTTTCTCTGCTATTATGCTTTTCTGAGCACATAAACTGGATATCAATGCATTCATTTTGGATTGTGTTCTCTTAAATCGTTGATTTTAATTATCTTGAATTTAATATTTTAGTTTACATGCTTGATGAATGTCCAGTTTATGATATGATATCTGTCATCTACAGTAACACATGACAATGTTATAAAGTAAAAATGATTATTACTGTTAGTAGCAGCAGCAGCAGCAGCAGCAGCAGTGGTACAGTGTTAGTAGAGTTGAGTATTGAACCTCAACACAATGTGTTCATCGCACAGAATATTGAATATCGCCATGTCCCACTACATACTCTTCTTTATTTATTCTTGATCATACAGTAAAAATCAGTTTTCAGGTTCTGTGTGGCTGATTGCGTTTAGATGATGATGAACATTTGCTTGGAAGAAATTTTGTAAAGAAGTTTCTTTTGTTCAATAACAAGGGTTTTGTAGATTGAAGGGTTTTTGACATTTAAGGAATAGTTTGACATATGTTTTTTTTACCTTCTTTAATTGAAGTTAGAGCAGAAGGTTGATAGCAGACTCATGTTTGTGCATCAAGTTCAGGGTCAAGGTCTTTTATTGTTGCTCACAGCAATTACAGTGAATCATTGAAACTTCACTCAGTCACACAAGTGGAACAAAATCTAATCAGAATCTGAGACATAAAATAGTGCAGCAGCTGAAAGTTGGGAATAAAAAATAAAAAGTGAAATATAATACTTGTGTAGTAATCATGATGATGGTAGCAAAAGTAGCCTGTAGTTATATCCAATGATACCAGCAGTAGCCTTAAAATTGTACAGTAACTACTGCAGTAGTAGTAGTAATAGGCCTGATACTAGTGGTATCATCATCATTGCAGTCTATTAGTGATACTGAGTTAGTGCCAGTATGTAATAATGTCACCCACTTCTCACTTTTCTAAGCCCGCTGTCTTCTCTCTGAATCCTTTCACGTCTCGTCTCCTTCTATATTTAGCAGCACTGTCCTCTCCTCTGTCTCCCTGCAGCGATCGGCCGGACGTTGATCCCCCGTTATTTCAGCACAGTGTTCGAGGGAGGGGTCACCGAGCTCCACTACATCCTCAAACACTCCAAGGAGTCCTTCCACAACTCCTGCATCACCCTGGACTGTGATCAGTGCACCATGGTCACCCAGCACGGGAAGCCAATGTTTACAAAGGTAACACCTGACCCGCTGAGCTTCTCCCACCATGAATAATTGATCAAAAGCTATGATAATGGACCGAGCGAGGTGTTTAACTGGTTAAAGATCAAATCCATTTACACCCTTTGATTCTTTTTTTCCCTCCGCGGATCATTTTGTCTCAGTGTTATCGAGCTACAACTGGTGTCCTCACTGTCAAAATGGAAATGTTTTTATTATTTCTGCATGAACTATAAAATGTTGTATTATTTTAAAGTTTGTTTACATTTTAAATCCCTGATTTCTGAAGGAAATTTTAACACTAAATACACTGGTTTTGTTGGTGGAAACATTATTTCCATTTTTTATTTTGCACAAACAGTGGCAGCCAAAAACAACAAAGCATTAAACAGCCGTGTTTGTAGTTAGTATCTATTGTACATGTTTATTTTCCAAAAAGAAGAAAATGAAAGTAGCAAGATAGAAAAAACAGATGGATAAAATCTAGTATCCAACCAGTCAGCATGCAGAAAAACATGCCAACTTCAAAACAAAACAGAAAGAAGAAAGCTCAACACACAAAGCGATGATGGAAGAAGGCAAAAAGTTTCTGTATGTCTGTCATTCAGCTGGTCGCACAGACACGATGTTGAATGTGTAAACTTAATTTTCCCAAGACTCAAGAAATACATCATACAATACAACATTTTACAGCCACTTTTTGGGCAAGTAAATCATATGTACTTTATTATCCTGTACGACAGAAGTTATATTCCTTTTTCCACAGAAAACAAAATAATTCTTTGAATTTCTTAAAGTACAGGTTCACAGTTTTTCTAGTCTGTCTTGAAACAATGACCAGCTGTGAGGACTGGAACCGGTCACTGTGATCAGTCCTCCGGCTGTTAAGAGGTCGTCCCATAATGTCCGTCCAATGTCAGTGAGTTGGGGACCAAATCTGAAGCCCTGCAGTTACTTTCAAATGAAGTGCACGAGGAAAGGATCACTTCACAGCCCAGATACATACAGACATACATACATACATACATACATACATACAGACATACATACATACAGACATACATACATACATACAGACATACGTACATACATACATACAGACATACATACATACATACAGACATACATACATACATACATACATACATACAGACATACATACAGACATACATACATACATACATACATACGTACATACATACAGACATACATACATACAGACATACATACATACAGACATACATACAGACATACAGACATACAGACATACATACATACATACATACATACATACATACAGACATACAGACATACATACATACATACATACATACAGACATACAGACATACATACATACATACATACATACAGACATACATACATACATACATACAGACATACAGACATACATACATACATACGTACATACGTACATACATACAGACATACATACATACATACATACATACATACAGACATACATACATACATACGTACATACGTACATACGTACATACATACATACATACATACAGACATACATACATACATACATACATACATACATACAGACATACATACATACATACAGACATACAGACATACATACATACATACATACAGACATACATACATACATACATACATACATACATACATACATACATACATACATACGTACATACGTACATACATACAGACATACATACATACAGACATACATACATACAGACATACATACAGACATACAGACATACAGACATACATACATACAGACATACAGACATACAGACATACATACATACAGACATACATACAGACATACAGACATACAGACATACATACATACAGACATACATACATACAGACATACATACATACATACATACAGACATACAGACATACATACATACATACATACATACATACAGACATACAGACATACATACAGACATACAGACATACAGACATACATACAGACATACATACATACAGACATACAGACATACAGACATACATACAGACATACAGACATACAGACATACATACAGACATACAGACATACAGACATACATACATACAGACATACATACAGACATACAGACATACAGACATACATACATACAGACATACATACAGACATACAGACATACAGACATACATACAGACATACAGACAGACATACATACATACAGACATACAGACATACATACATACAGACATACAGACATACAGACATACATACAGACATACAGACATACAGACATACATACATACAGACATACATACATACAGACATACATACATACATACATACATACATACAGACATACAGACATACATACAGACATACAGACATACATACATACATACATACATACAGACATACAGACATACATACATACATACATACAGACATACAGACATACATACAGACATACAGACATACAGACATACATACATACATACATACAGACATACATACATACAGACATACAGACATACAGACATACAGACATACATACATACAGACATACAGACATACAGACATACATACATACAGACATACAGACATACATACATACAGACATACAGACATACATACAGACATACATACAGACATACAGACATACATACAGACATACATACATAAGAGAGCCAATGTTAAAGCAAGCTTGGGCACCTGACCAGTGTTGTGAAAAGTACCGAAAGTCATACTTTACATACAAATTATAGATATTGTGTTGAGATATTACTTTGTTTAAAATTAAAGTCACACATATTAATAGTACTTAAGTCGTAAAGTATCGGATGTTAAATGTTATTTTCTTGTAATAGATGCACTTAAATATCAAAACCACAAGTAAAAGTACATTGTAGAAACGTATATATTTACATATATGAATATACTGTATTCTATAAGTTGACCAATTATTCCAGTTTAAAATCAAAGGTTTTTTGGATTGCTGATAAAATAAATTGATTTAAAATGTGCTGCTCGGGCTGTGATGCAGCATGCGATCTGCAAAGTAACTAGTACCTACATCCATATGTAATAGAGTAAAAAATACACATTTGCCTCCAGAATGTGGTCAAGTGGAAGTAAAAATAACAGCAACTCAAAACTGGACTTCAGGACTCAGTTACATCCCATCACTGCACCTGACTGATGTTTCAGTCGGACTTGAAATATTTTGAACCCCTCCTGGACTGTTACTGTTTATTAAAGTCTCACATTAAACTATCTCAGGTTCAAACTGTACCAACCAGTTGTTTGGAGAAGTCATACGGGAAAAATGTCCCTCATGGTCATATTTACCCTCTTTACTTATCAGCATTTTGACTTTTTCCTTGACCCCAGAACCCACCGGCCCTTCTTATGTTAAAGATGTCGACAGATTCTTAAGCCTTCATGTTCTCTACAGGAAATGCGAGGCGGACACGAATAAGATCTTTGTAGAGTAAAGTGCAGTTTGCAGTATAAGTGAGGTACAGACGGGAGAAGCAAGAAAAGCAGAGGAAACACAAATTGCACAGGTGAGATAATCCAAACCTGACACAGAGGTCTTCTGAAAGCTGAGCTCATCTGCTTTTGTCTTTGGGGAGAGAATCCCCCCGTGAGCCCGAGTGAATATCTGCTTCACCACCGTCTGATCCAGATGGCTAGCTGACTCTTAGTGGTCTTCTGCTGACTGTCTAAATGAATCTGAGGCCAGATACCTTGTCAGCGCCGAGCAGGCGAGCTAAAGGGATTCCATGTTCCCTGTACCATGAACTCTGAGCTACAGCACCAGACCGGATTGTTCTGACATTAAACAGCTATACGCCCTCTTGTTTTCAGGACTTGACAGTATGCACTCACTCCTGTGTGTGTGTGTGTGTGTGTGTGTGTGTGTGTGTGTGTGTGTGGTGTGCAGAGTCTGAAATTAACTTTTTGGCTGACCTGCCACGGGCTGTGAGACTTAAAAGTGAATTAAAAAAACATCACTGCAAAATACTCTCCATTTTAGCGAGTCATTTTGTCTGTTATTGAGATCTTACATCTTATTTTCAGAAAAGAAATGCACAAACGGGCCAATGGGTGGAGAACATTTGACTATTTGTAATACAAATGAACTTCATTAAAGAATTTCTTGGTATCAGCTGTCATTTCTGTTGACACTCAGGCCTTTTTTCCAGTCTGGTTTCCAAATGGTGAATCTTCTATTGAGCAAATTCTTCGGCACAGCGAAACCAAGTCAGGATGAGACGGAGCATTTTTAAAGCCGAATCAGAATTTAATTTTGTAATAAGGGGCCGGAACAAAAACGTGATTTATGAAGCCGATCAATCAATACCGATAGTAATTAGCATAAAAAAAACTAATTATGACAGCTACTAAACTACTAAATTACCGCTATCTATATCTGTACTCAGGGTGGGCGTGGCTTAAAGCGAGAGTGGGCGGGGCCAACCCATCCTGAAATTGATGTGTTGATCAGAAGCTGCTGTAGTTAATTAACCTGAAGCTTTAAAACTGTTCACAGAACAACTTTCTCTATAAACTTGAATCTTTTGACTTTAGTCAGACAGCCGATAAAGGTTTTACTTCATTATTGATTTTAACACACTTAGAT